>NC_033800.1:120640465-120653129 GCF_001876935.1 Asparagus officinalis
ATATATATTTATATAATTTTCTCTCTTTCTCTTTCTCAAGTTATAACTTATAAGTATATACAATATAATTACATATAATATATGTATATATAATATACAACTATACACTAATATGTAAGTATATACTAATACATACTTATATAAATATAATAAGAATAATCTAATTTTTTTAATAACTTTTTTTACAAAAAACTTAAATAAAAAAAATCAAAAATCCGGCCCGGCCCAAAGCCCGGCCCAGTATGGCCCGGACTCGGATCTAGGATCGGCCTGGGCACCCTGGGTCTAGGTCTGGGCTAGGCAAAATGCCTAGCCCAGATCCAAAATTCCTGGCCAGGCCGGATCAGGCCGACCCTTTTGGACAGACCTACTTTAAAGGAGTAGGCTTTGAAGGATGCCATTGATGCATGTGAAGCCAAGATTGCTCAGTGCGTCGAATGTATCAAGTCCTTGTGTCGCCATTGATCTTGGTTAATTACATGTTGTGTCATTCACTTTTGCAATGACTTAGTTCTCTTTTGGTGATAAACTTTTTTACTTTGGATTTGAATGATAGAGGTGTAATATTAACATATCGTATAAAATCTAGATTCGTAAATTACTCTGAGAGGAAAATGGCTAAGATTCAACTTTCTTATATGAAGAAAGGAGTTGACAGAGGTGTAGTCTTAACTGATCAATGAAATCATACTAATAGAGGTGTGGTGTTAACATACCAGGTTCAGTGATTAGTATTGTTCAGAGATCTAATGTTAACATGAAAGTACCGAGAGGATTTGATAGAGCTGTGACGTTAACATGTCAAATAAAATAACCGACAGAGGTGTAATGTTTCCTAGTTAGGTTCAAAAAAGTCCATTGGACTAATACTTTTTGGAAGTGTGGTGCTAACTAAACGGTATGCAAAAAAATAGATGGAAGTATAATGTTAACTAATCGATTTTGAAAGAGGGACTAACAGAGGTTTGGTGTTTAACAGTTAGTTCTTAAGAAATGCTAACTGTTCAGAGGTGTAATGTTAACATGATAATGGCAAGAGATTCTTAGGGTAACAGAGGTGTTGTTATAACTTGATACCTCGCTGGGGGATTTTGTT
Organism: Asparagus officinalis; assembly: GCF_001876935.1. Lineage (NCBI taxonomy): Eukaryota > Viridiplantae > Streptophyta > Magnoliopsida > Asparagales > Asparagaceae > Asparagus > Asparagus officinalis. The sequence goes on from NC_033800.1 coordinate 120,641,562, forward strand.
AGAATTAAATTGTTGATAATTTTGGTTGAGATGCTATTCTCATGGTTAGAGATAAAAACTTAAACATGACCAATATCTACATGGGAAGATGAATAAGGCTCAATTCAAGGATAATGTTTCTTAAGAAATTTTTGATTGATCCGCGCCATAAGCATGTTGCCGTTTAGATCAACCAGGTGATACACCTTATTTGAGTAGACTATCTCTACTATGAACGAGCCTTCTCATTGGTTGGAATTTATTGTTGGTCTTGTGCGTCATAACCATGGGTCGATGGACAGCTAAGACCTAGTCTCTTTCTTTAAAGGATCATTCTTCGACTCTCCTATTGAAGGCTTTTGAGATTCAAGATTGACATATCTCAATATGTTGTTGAGCTTTAAGTCTCAACTCATTTCAGTGCTTCCAATTCTTGATGGCGTCTTTGGTAGTGTTCTACTATCATCGTCTTCTTTGTAAGATCCATTCTCAATAACAAATTTTGGATTTTTAACGGTATCACAGCTTCACATCCATATACCAAGGGAAAGGGTGTAGTGCCTGTAGGAGTGCGGACCGTTGTTCGATAGGCCGAAAGACACTCTACAAGCTTCTCATCCCAATCTCATTTTTTTAGAAGAGATGAACTTCTTCAGAAGCTTAATAATGATCTTGTTAAAAGTTTTAGTCAAATCATTAGCAGTCGGGTTGTATAGTGTGGAAGTCATATCTTAAATTTTAAATTTATCACAAAATTTGAAGAACTATCAACTAATGAAATGCTGGTCATTGTCATGAACTATCCTCTGAGGGATGTTGAATCGATAGATAATGTGGTATTTCAAAAACTTAACCATGTTAGAAGTCTCAACTTCTTTGAGTGGGATGACTTCGGCCCACTTATCAAAGTAATTAGTGATGGCCAAGATGAATCGATGGCCTTTAGTAGATGGTGAGCTAATTGGCTTATGACATCCATTTCTTACATTTTGAATGGTTATGAGGCTACTGTCATATGTAATTCCTCTAGGGGTTAGTGTAAAAAGTCTGCATAGAAATGGCGTGCACAACACTTCTTAGTGTAGGCCACTACATTCGTGATCTTCGTCGGCCAATAATAGCTTAGATAACAAAGTTAGTCCTCAAGTTTAGGTCCATGTTGATGAGCTCCACATATACCAACATGGGCTTTTTTAAGTGCTTCTTGGGCTTTCCTCGATGACAAGCATCTAAGTAATATGCCACTGAACGATCTGCAATACAGTGTTTGTGTTGCAAATTTTTAGAAGAAACAAGACGCTCTCTATTGAAGGGAGACCGCTTGCTTTTATACGACAATATACCATGTAAGGCAGAGTCAATGATTGGATACAATTGTTGGGCTTGAAAACCCCCGCATAGCACGCACCTTGTTGACTTGCAGGATCTATTTGTGATAGCATAACTGATGGCTAGCTACTATAATATGCTTGTAGACTTGGAGGTTAAGGCTAAATTAACTGCTAGTGATGCTAAGGCATTAGCATAAGTATTCTCGAGGTGGGCTACATAATTAATGTAGAAGCCTTCAAAAGAATAGGCAAGTTTTAATGCTGCTTCATGGTAGGATAAGAGATCATTGTATCAGAATTCATACTCCCCTTTTATCTGATTGACAATCAGTTTAGAATCACCATGTGATTTGAGATACTTGACACCCATGTCTTGGGCAGGTTGTAAGCCAATTATGAGGGCATTGTACTCAGCTATGTTGTTAGAACATGGCTCAGTTACCGAATATGCATGAGGAAGGACATGACCATAGGGATTAATAAGCACTACCCCTACACCTACGATGATCGTTCCTTTATGACTTGTACAATGTAAAATTTGGTTCTCAATGGAGATTTATATTGATAAGAATTGCTTATTATAAACCAAAAATTAAAAATTACAATAGAAGCGAAGAAAATGCTCTTCTTGTTTAACATAGGTTCTTCGATAGCGATAGGATGCCTCCCTCGAATTCTTACGTCGAGTTTGCTTCCCTTGGATGATCCAACCGAAATTACAGCGCATGGTCGAAGATCATGTGACTGAATTTGAATACCCAAGCTTGATGAATATCAAGGCCAAATGCATAGAGAAGGCTAAAAATGCAAGAGTTTGTAAAGAGGTAAGAGTTAGAGCCAAGAAAATCTCCTAGTCCTCGAGTCCCTCTCCTCAAAAGCCCCCTTGTGAAAAAGCCAGCCTCTTCTCATGTAGCCAAATGTGGCTATATATAGATGAGGAGAAGTATGGCCACTCCCTTGATTCATGAGATATGACCATGCGTTGTTGAGGAGAGCCATACTCCCTCCCTTGAGTTGTGGGATGTGACCACTCATAGGTGAGGAGTATCATATTCCCTCCCTTAAATTGTGGGAAGTGAGTATGCCTACTCCCACAAGCAAGCAGCTGCTTAACCGCTTAGGCGAGCCTGGTGGGCTTGTAGGCGAGCTTGCATGCTGGCTGAATGCTCAAACGAGCTTGCAGACGAGCTAGGCGAACAGGCGGGGTTGACTGGCGAACCCCTTAAGCATTTAGGCAAGCTTGAAACCTATTGGTGAGTTTGGTGCATACGGGCGAACTTCCTGCAGGTGAGCTTGACTCATGCGGTCAAGCTAAGCATTCAGACGAGGTCAACTTGTGCGGGCAAGTTGAGTAATCAAGCGAGCTTGACTCGTGCGGGCGAATCAAGCGATCAGGCGAGCTTGACTCGTGTGGGTGAGTCAAGCGACCAGGCGAGCTTGACTCGTGTGGGCGAGTCAATCGATTAGGCAAGCTTGACTCGTGCTGGCGAGTCAGGTGAGTTTAACTCGTGCTGGCGAGCTAAGCAATCAGGCGGGCTTGAATCGCGCTGGCGAGTCAAATGAGTTGGCCAACTTGGTCCATACAGGCGAGCCAAGTATTCAAGCGAGCTTGACTCATGCGGGCGAATTTATTGTTGGTGAGCTTGACTCATGCGGGCGAGTCGAGCATTCCTTTGCAGGCAAACTTCCGCTTTCAGGTGAAGTTCAGCCTTTAGGCAAACTTCAGAACATGCTGTGAAGAACGAGTCAAAACTTTCAAACCGCAAGTCAGAATTAGATGAATTATATATAAAAATCAACTATCTCAACAAGATGGGGCCATCCAAACTGACCAAACACTACTAGAAATAGGACTTTTAGCGACAGACAAATCCGTTGCTAAAAGTCAAAAAATTTTAGTAACAGAAAAAATAAAGTTCGGTTTGTTGCTGTCTGTTTCACCATATTCCCCCCGGTTTGGGAGATATTAGCATTTTATCTATTTTTACTATTTTTAGTAATATTTTCGTAGTTTGTTCTTAATTTCTCTATTAAGGATAAAGGCAATTTTATTTGCCTACATGACTACGATGTGATATACTGTCAAAGTAAAGATGCAACACTTAGTGGTTTGAGGTAATGTTTGATTCAAATACCTCATCAAGAATGTGTTAGTGTAGTTTGCAAGATTCAGGGATAGGATGATCTGCAAGGAAGTCAGCTATTGCTTGTCCCTTGATTATTTTTTGAGGTACAAATATCATGACATACTAAAAAATTAGTACTACCTATTTCATGAGCCTAGAATTTAAGGATCTGGGCTTTATCATGAGTATTTGTAGAGGATTGGACTTCGAGATGATGTGGATTTTGATTGGCCACTTAGGTAGTGCCACATTTTCTGTACTGCAAAAACTAAAGCTAGGCATTCTTTCTCGACCGGACTATAACGATGTTCAGCACCAATTATAGTCTAGCTAAGATAATATATGAAACGTTTGTGACCATCTCATTCTTCTGAGTAAGAAGTGCTCTGAGGGAATGATCCACAACTTTGATATAGACTAGGAATGGTTTTCCAATATTGACGCGGCTAGAACTGTGGCTTCATGAGATATTCTTTGATCTCATCAAAATATTTTTGACATGCATCGTCCCAAATGAATAAAACGCCCTTCTTCGTCAACCTTTGGAAGGGTTGGCATTTTTTTGGATAGATTGGCTTTAAACCTACGGATGTAGACTAGATGTCCCTATAAACCTCTAACTTCTTTGATATTTTTCAGAGGCAACATATCTTAGATGGCTTTGACTTTCTCTAGGTCAACATATATCCCTTAGATGTGACAATAAATCTAAGGAATTTGCCTGATTCTACTCCTAGTAAAAACTTGGTTAGGCTCATCTTGAGTTGGTGCTTTCACATAATCCCGAACACTATTCTCAAATCGCTAAAGTGATCCTCTTTGCCACGACTTTTGATCATGAGGTCATCAATATAACATTTCATTTTCTTGTACGAATACTTACGAAAGATCATGTTTATTGCATGTTGGTAGGTGGTTCTAGCATTGTCTAAACTAAAAAGCATTACCGTATAGCAATATATTCGCAATAGTATTCTAAAAGTTCTATGTTTCTGATCATCTGAATTCATTTTGATTTGGTTGTATTCAAAAAATTGTTCAGGAATAACATCCTCTCAAACCTACATATATTATCAACTATGACATTTGTGATAGGGAGAAGGAACTCATCTTTGGGACATGTGAGGTTGAGATCTCTAAAGTTAATATAGATATTTTGCTATTCTTTTTTGTTACAATAATGATGTTATCTAACCAATTAGGATGTTGCTCTTCATGAATGAATCTACATTCAATGATTTTATGAATTTCTTCTCGATCTGCTCCATCAATGCAGGACGAAAGCATCGTTATTGTTGTCTGACCAGCTGGACCCTAGGGTTAATATTGAGATGATGCATAGCTACATCTAGATCCAACCCAGACATGTCTTCATAACTCCAGGCAAAGATGTCAATGTACTCTTGGATGAGAGATATGAGTTCTTCTTTTTCAAAGGACGATAAGCTCTCGCTACTGAAGATGGGCCTTGTGTTAGCTTCGCGCCCTACATTAATCTAAACCACCTTATCTTCAGTGCGTGGTTCATTGGATTTGAAGCACGAGCCCCATTATGCTCCTAAGGTGTCTGCCCAAGGATCATTTTTAGGATCATCAAATGCTTCCAATTCATCAAGTTCCATGGTAAGGTTACATTAAACCATATTGACCGTGAATTCTCCAAACACAACACCAATGCTGACATATAAAGAACTGCTTGGGAGATCCTCAAATATTGATCCAGTTCGTGTGTTGAATTTTAGGGAAATGTACTCGAGTGCATGTTTGGCTCGACTAAAGTATTCAGTATTTTCCCCTTTTGGTTCAAAGGGGATTAGTAGAACGCATGGTCCTAGACCAAAGTTCAAACCTAGTTTTAAGGTAAAGTTATAGCCTAGATTCATTATTATGTGGTGGGATTGTTAGTCGTACTGTGAGAACTCAGGTATCTCTTCGAATTTATCATCTGAGACTACAGGATGTGGTCGTGGTTCAACTTTCCCATAGATGATAGGATCATGGATGTTCCTTCTAGCGAGAACTATAAACGTGATATCTTTTGAGCTAATTAGTTATTGATGAGTCGAGTAGGACTTATTTGTGGATACATGCAAGGTTGATTCTATAGCTATCCTAGTCAACAAAGCATCCGTTTCTGAGTTTTCATGCTTAGAGCCTGAAGAACAACTATAAAAAAACTCTATATTATCATCGAAAACCCAGTAGCCCTGATTTTTGGTTAACTTTTCTATACATGAATCCTCCATAGTAATTACAAGGGGCTCCATTCCCCAGATAGGATCATCATTTGGGTCAAGTTTATTATCTACCTCGTTACTACTGTCCTGATCCTTGGGGATGGTAATCTCAATTGTATACTTCTCATCTATAGGAGAGAATTAGTGAAGTAGTTTTTCACTCCTTTAAAGGGGTGTTTTTCAACGAAAATCCTTTGGAGATGCCCCTGCTCATCGATATACTTAAAGCATTGATGGAGTGTCAATGGGACAATTATAATAGAGTGGATTCAAGATCGTCTAATGGGAAGGTTGTAGGGCGCCTCCATGTCAATGATGTAGCATATTATCTCTATTTTTAGATTGCCAAATTGGCATTTAAGTTAGATCTTTCCAAACGACTGGCTACTGCTGGAATTGAATCCAAAAATAATAGCAGCCATCATTGAGAGCTTGTGGAGGGAAATAACCAAGAAGCTAAGAAGCCTTCGCGAGATGATGCTCAAAGTAGACCCTAGGTCGAAATGGATTTGCTCGACCTTTGTTAACCCGACATACCCAGTGTAATATAGGGGTTAGTTGTGATAGTTGCCTTTGATGAGCATGTCATATAGAGTGAAGGTGATGCAATGCTTTTGCTAATGGCATTGTTGATATTGCCTTTGATCATCAATGTGTAGAGACTTGGGCACATGGGCAAGGAGAGCCTCATTGTCCATCAATGCTTCCCTCAAAGCCTCTTTCATATCCTTAGACAAACATAAACATTCATGCAAGGTTATACGAGCCTGGATATTAGCCAATTGAGCCAGTATATCATACAAGAATAGAACATTGAGTCCAGTGGATGGTGAATGCAACACCTTGTTGAGCCTCATTTCCTTTTGCTTGGTGGTTTCTAGTTGTTTGGAAGGTCCTGACTAATCATAATCCTTCAAGTAGCCCTTACCATACCTCTTCCCTGTATGTGTATTATGATCTGGTTGAGCTGCCATTGCAATCTTCTCTTCCTCCAAATCTGTGATTGAAGAGAATTGCAAAGACTCCTCACTTATGAATGCGGAGATGACTTTATAAGATTTTATCTTGCGTTTGACTTTTGTACGGGCCAATGACTCATGGGATGCCTAATGTTTGTCCTAAAGGAGGTCAGGATGGACCCCTATCATCTCTCCTTTGGTAGTTGTAAAAGGGACAAAGCATTGACTTTGTCAACCTTGCTGATCATGATTGACTAGTTTTATGCTTGCAGTGGGGATAAGAATGACTCTATTTTGAGCTTGGGTCTCTGACATGGACCCAAATTGAAGAATTACCATATTAGCGGTAACCTTCTTTTGCTCAGGTTGGAGCTTAAGAATCCCTGAGTCCACAAATGCTTGTATTTTATCCTTAAGGATAAAATAGCCCTTCGTTAGGTGTCCTAGATTCTATGATCGAGGTAACAATTGTGATAATCGGTTTTCCCAACTTCCTCATGGCGTTAGTATTCAGGAAGCTTTAATCGATTGTCCTTGTTAAGTACATGAAAGATGGTAACAGTATGCTCATCTTTAAAAGAGTATCTCCGTTTGGTGCCCTTCTAGGACTATTTCTTTTGATTGTCAGGATTTTTAACCTTCATAACAAATATCTCTTTAGTCTTTTACTGGGACGATTATCCCCGCTTATTCTTATCCCCTTTGTGGTTAGTGCAGTGATCAAACTTCTTAAACACTCGACAGATTTCTCAACAATCTATGCCTGCTCCACAAGATTTTTCTATAAATTTGATTTAACGGAAGCCACGTGAGCCTCTATGCGGCTCAAGCAATTGTGCCAACATGTCTGAAGTAATATTAAGAGCAACATATCTCAGCACTGCAAACTTAAATTGCAAAAGCACTTTAAAATAGTATCTAACCGAGTCATTGTCCTTTGCTACTTAGGGTGAAGCTTGGCTATGGTGACATCTAACTATTTCTCATAGAATTAGGAGAGAAACTAAGATCCAAATAAATCTAGGATTTGATTGATCCTTTAGCTAAGTTCTAAAACTAGTCGAAGGCTACCCCCTTAAGGGTGCAAATAAACAATCTTGCCTTGATAGCGTCATTTCCTATTACATTATCAGTTTATTAATGGAAGTAGTAGATGTGCTAGTTGGGGTTCGATTGCCATCAAACGTATATAATGTCAGCGGCTTAAAGTTTATTAGGTAGAGAACCGAATCCCACTCAATAGGGTAAGGTCAAGCAATTCCAACCTTCTTCAACTCTACTCGTTATAAGAGAGCATTGAGCTGATTCTAGAGGTCTTCAAGGAGCTTCATCTTATGGCTCTCTTTCGGTAGATCTGACATCTTCGATCGTGAGTGAATGGAATTAGCATCTTCTTGATGCGACTGTTCTTTCCTAAAAGGTGCTTTAACAATCGGTCATTTCCCTTTTCAAAAGTCAGAAGGTCTATCCACATCTTCATCATTATCTCCATTGGCCACACTAGTCATATTGACCGTAAATTCTTAGAAATTATCTTTACTCTTTCAAGTACATCATCGCCTTTTGATCCTAACTTCTGAAGGTTCAGGTACTTGGCTAAGATGATTAAATACTCATCCCTTCAAAGGAATGGATTTACACTGGGAATTCGTTTGAACTGTCATGAAGATTTCCCTTAAGGTCACACAATGTTAACATTAGTATGCCCTCTATAGATAAAGGAAATTCTTTAAATTAATGGGAGATTTAACTTGGCTTTGGTTGTTGCTCTTCTTGAGAACAACTTCACCTGCTCGAACTTTGGCAAGTGAACATCGACTATAACAATGTTGTTTTGACCCTTGGCTAGCGTGGTCAATTAAGTCATTATCACAAGTCAGAACATGTGATTTGGATGAAGAATAACGATGGGTGATATTTTTCCCTTGCGTGATTTTAGATAGAGGGTATCCTCCATTCTTAGCTCCTATTAAAGAAGCATAACGAGCATCACGAGATGCTTAGAACATCTAGAGGGGTTATGGACTAAAGTCCAAAATCAAAAGATGTATGAACGTCTTCACCCTCGGTCGGGATGAGGGCTGCTATTTCTCTGCTTTGGGAGAAGTTCGTCTAACTCTTAGTGAAGTCAAGACTGTTATCAGCAAGTGTCACCTTTTTTAGGAGAGGGTCAAATATGACCATGTTCTTGCACTGCGACGAATCTTATGGTAGCTTCTAATAGTGGCCATGGTTAACTTATCAGAGGAAATAAGTTCCTTAAACTTTCCATGGTCGAATTCAATGACTAGCAACTCAGTAAAAGACCCTAAAGCCTTAGTGTTGGACTGTGACACAATCTTCTTGTCAGTTGAGAAAGAAGTCCCCAGTAGAGTCGTCATCTTGTTTATGTCTTTATATTGTAATTAACACATATTATAAATTCATAGTATTATAAATGAAACAAGAAAAAATATAATTTCTAGGTTCTTTTCTCTATATCGATGGAGCGTCGATGTTGTACTCCGCTAATAGTCCGACTAAAGGATGAGTGTTCTATTGATTAAAGATTGCCAAGGCTCTTTCAAAGATGCTGAAGTCTTCAACTGGGTAGTTATTTCAAGTTGTTAATTTGCCAAGTACTTCTAAGTGTGTAAATTGCACAGTCTCCAAATTTGAGCAATCTGCCCTCTTCAACTGGGTAGTTATTTCAAGTTGTTAATTTGCCAAGTACTTCTAAGTGTGTAAATTGCACAGTCTCCAAATTTGAGCAATCTCCCCTCTTCTTATAGACTAAGAGAGAGCTAGTGGACATTGAATGTGGATTTAGTGACCATTAACTTAGGAGATAATGAGGAGAATCGTTTCATAAAAATAATATAAACTGAGAGAGAGAGAGAGAGAGAGAGAGAGAGAGAGAGAGAGAGGGAGAGAGAGAGAGAGAGAGAGAGAGAGAGTTAATGGCCATTAAATGTAGCTTTAATGGCCATTAACTTATGAGATAATTGGGAGAACCATTTCCATAAAAATAGTTTTTGAAACGATCAATGGTGAGGTTTGCCAGTAATGGTCAGGGGCAAAGATCGCTGAGTGGTCCTGGGCGAAGCTCGTTCTAATTAGCTTAACCAGAACATGAGCAGCTCACTTCCCCATAGGGCGTGAATGACACAACCCACATGGATTTTTAAATGAAGTTTGCATGATACTTGGGTGAGCTTCTCTATTGTTCAGGTGAGCTTCGTCATGGGCTTGTGTTTGAGCCCATGTGTAAGTGTTTAGTGCATAAGCGTTCACTTCTTTGGGCTCGCATTGAGCATTGGTCCAAGAGAGAGAGAGTCTATTTTAACCATCTACATCGAGTAATTGAATTTTAAGTGATATTTTCTTAAAATTTTAAGACTACCCCTAGACTTAGTCATGTTTGTCATATAGTTTTCCATCCTTTTTGTTCCTTACTCTAAACAAACACAAATCATAACGCATTGCACCCCTCTCTTACTCTAGTTGTCTATCAAATATAATTAGTTTTATCACACTCCCTCCCCTTAGGAATCTATAATATTTCTCTGATAAAAATAGTTTAAAGACAGCTATGGGCCCAAAAGTTCCTAGCACTCTCAGAGTCCTACCTTAATTCCATCCTACTCTGGTTCACTCATGGAGATTTCAACTACCTAACCAACTACAAGAGCACTCGATAAATTGTGTAGTTATCTCTGATCGCATTCTAAGAAGAAATCTTATCTTAGCTATAATAATGATTTTTTCTTTTTTTATAACTCAGTCTAGAATCGAACCCAAGAATATGGGAGCCATATTAGAACAAACTGTCCGGACCACTCACAGTGAGTTACATATAATCATCATATAGTTCTAATTTATATACATCTCGTTAATTTCAGATACGTAATAGAACATTAAGAAATATCTAATTTCGAGTGATAATAGCAGACAATTTTAAATTTTCCCCCTCATCTTTGATCTCTGCTAGGGATAGATAGAAGTTTACCAATTGAACGTTGGAGGAATTATGTACACAAATAACCCAAGAGTGTCTAGTCGAGTTGGTAAGCAACATATGAGTAGTACTCTAATATTTCAGGTTCAACTCTTAGGGAGCACCCGAATGAATTTAATTTCTTTGGACTACCCAATGCCATGCGTTGGGAGGTGCCCCTTAGCTATACCCGAGGGTTTGATATCAATGATCCAAAGGCTCGTGAGGAATGTTCCCTTGCCTCTATGTATGTGTGTGTGTGTGTATACACACTCTTAAATAATTGATTGATTGTTGATTGACAGTGAGAAAAAGAAAAATACACATCATAGTTCAAAATCTACACTTATATATACTAGTAAAATACACGTGCTTTGCACGTGAATGTACATGTTTTAAATTTTAAATTTTTTATTGAATAGTAAAACTATGTGTTATAATAAAAAATTGTATAATAACATTTCTTAAAAGAAATGTATGAATTAATAATTATTGTATAGCTATTGTAATTGAATGTTTTTCTTATAATGATAGCCCAGTACTAACATTTCTTAAATAAGTCCCCCAAATTCAAAATTATTCTTAAATAAAACTACCAATTCTATAAGTTTTCTTAAATATACTCACTCCAACTTGAAAGTTATTAACTTAACTCTAAATTAACTAAGGTGCGTTAATCTTGCTATTTTTTCCGAATATTCCTTATTAGATAGTTACACTTAATACATGCAACATATTGCAATAGTTATGCCTTGTTATACTTATTTAATAGGGTAAATTACAGTAAACCCTTATGAACTTCCATCCCTAATAAACTTTCACAATCACACAGAACCCCTAACGACTTTTTTGTTTCAAAGAAAACTCTAATAACTTTCTAAATTTTGCAAATAACCCCTATAAATTTAAACTGAAAAATGGCATAAAAAGACATTTTAAAAGTTTTTTTGGGGGGTGGGG
>NC_033800.1:120653139-120783208 GCF_001876935.1 Asparagus officinalis
AAGATATATATTGAGGGCTCTCTACAAAATTTATTAGGGGTTTAGCGTAATTTTAAAAGTTCATAGGGTCTATTTACTGCAAAATACTAAAAGTTCATATGGTCTATTTACTGCAAATGCTGAAAGTTCATGGGGGTCTACTATAATTTACCTTCTTTAATATTATAATTCTTAGTTCAAGTAATACCATTAAAATAATTATATTATTTATATACTATAAAATATTTACCTAATTTTATTTTTTAATTATGCTCTTAAATAATTTAGTACTATTATTAATATTAAATAATTTTTTGTAATAGTACTATTATTAATATTAAATAATTTTTTGTAAAAAGGTTAGTTTTCAATCATCACTAAATATAGATTATTTAGTATCATATAATAATCTTTGAGAAAATACTCTAAAAATAGCATTCAATTATTTATTTAATTTATTAATGACATAATACTAAATAAATAGTGTAATTCATAGTTTATGTGATATTATTAAAATAACTATACTATTTACGGAATTAAATTTATTCTATTTATTTAATTGCTCATTGAATTATAGTAATATATTATTCTATTATTTTAATTATTTTAATTCTTTTATTAAATTCATAAATAATTTATAATAATTTAATTGGTTACTACTAATAATTGTGTATATGTTTTTATACAAAATTTTATTATATTATTTTAAAAAATTAATAGTTATAATATTATTGATAATTATAATTATTTAGAAAGGTGAGGAAGTGTGTAATTAATAAAATGTTATATTTATTTAATAAAAGATTAATTAGAGATAACGGTATAGTTAGAATTTATCAAAATTTGAGAGGGGGGAAATAGAAGTTAAAAGTTTTAACAGCTCAATCCTCTTTTTTAGTTGTATAGATTTGAGTCATAAGACTCATAACACTTATAGAACTTTGACATCAAGACAAACATCAAACATCAATTAGAATCCGAAAAGGTAATAAATTAAGTTTGTTGTTACTGCTGTAACAAAACAAAGAATAGAAATCATACAGTGATCCGATTTTTTTTTAAAAAAGGCGTACTTGTTACAACAAACAAATAGGTACTGTTTGGCAAAGGGTCAAGTGAGGGGTTAAGGAGACTTAACCCCTTCTTAACCTGCCAAACACAACAAATCTATATAAGGGTTAAAGTGAGTTAACCCTCCATAATTTGCCAAACATAAAAAATATAGAAGGGTTAAGTTAACCCCTCTAGAGGGGTTAAAATGAGTTAACCCCTCAAAATGAGGGGTTTACTAATACTCCTATTTAGATAGAATAAGAGTTAACCCTTCTAATTATAAAGAAAATAGTCAAAATCATTATTATTCTCAAACACTAAAACTGATCATAAGGGCTAAAATAAAACTTATTTAACGGGTTAATAATTTAGTCCTTCGGATTATCAAATGGGCTAAGTACATCAATCCTTCTCTTTAACCCCTCTTCATTAACCCTTTGCCAAACGGGACCATAGGGAATAATCGTTTGCAACATTATTTACAACGGTTTAAATAAAATCAAGATAAAATTTCAAATAATATTATCATGCCCGTTGAGCCTCTTTACCCGCCTATTCATAATTTCTATATCATGCCGTTAAAGATAAAATACATTAACTGAACATCTAAGCAACGAGACAAATATACAATAACTATTCTTAAACAGATCCAGTCAACACCAATATTTAGCAACAAATAATAATTGATTGATTGGTGATTAACAAAGAAAAGAAAATTACATATTTCATCATTAACTAAAAATAGAAGCAAGGAGACAAATAAGGGATAAATGTTCTAATAGATACACAACCTGCACTAATTACTTATAAAAATGATGATTACAGCAAGCCCCTTCAAAGTTTTAAAAATTATAAGTATACCCAAGAAATTTTACAAACAACCCTTTCAAAATTTTACAACTAGCCCCATAAGAGTGCGAAAATAATAAATACCCTGCTGTAAATTTGAAATTTTACAAATAACCCCTAAAAATTTATAAAAGACCCTTGAAAGTTTCAAAAATTGAAAACACTCCGCAGAATTCAAAAAATTACAAATAACCCCATTAAAGCTGCAAACAACCACTTAAGATTTAACAATTATAAATAAACCCCTAAGAAATATGAGAGTTATAAATAGCACCATAAATTTTAGAAAATTATTACGTGCTCCTTTAAAATCAATAAATTGCAATCAATCCTTAGAAAATATTAAAATTATGAACAATCATCTCAAAAGTTCCAAAATTACAAATAGACCTCCGAACCTTTACAAACAACCCCTGAAAATATTATAACCATACCCTAAAAAGTTTCAATAGTTATAAATATCCCCTTAAAATTTTTACAAAGGGCCATTTGAAAATTATACAACTAGCCCTATGAAAGTTGGTAATGTAACAAACACCGTGCTAAATATTTCACAATATTAGTTATAATTCCTTAAGAACAAACCTGTGGTAGTTTTCAAAATTACAAATCACCACAAAATAATTTACAAAAATTCACTCAGTTTTGTAAATTGCAAATAACCTCTATAAAATTTTTACAAAATAGCCCTATGAAAACTTTACAACCACCCCCTTATAAGTTTTAAGAATTACAAATAGCCCTCAAAACTTTATAGGTAGCACCCATAAAATCTATAATTACAAGTGCCCTCTAATTTAACATGTTATATTTTAATATAGTATGTTAATATATTAAAATTGTCATGAAAAGTCTCATAACCTTAATACTAAGAGATAGTGGAACTTTCTACTATCCAATTTAGGATTAGAGGAAAATCCTAATCCTATTCGTGTACTAATTTTGGCCAACCAAACATGACCATTGACTGATATTTTGAGAAATTGAAATCTCAATTGTTTTTTAATTTGAAAACCATGAAATTTTATAAAGATTTATAAATGAGAGATTGATGGCTAAGCTATCTAATTAATTTAAATTTCAAACTTAGGATTTAAATTTATCTGAGAAAAATTCTACCACTCAGAATATCTACTTTAACTGATAAGAAAAAAAGACTACATTCTCTTCTTCTCATAATATAGCAAAAATATGTACTCATTGTCTCTTTCTTCATAAGCATTTAGGCTTGTTTGCTTCCATGCATTTTGCATCCTTACGTCAAAAAAAGGGGACCCAGAAGTTAAAAGTCATAGATTTTTAATTTTAGCAAATACATTGTTTCTTTATCATGTTTAATACATGTATTTAGGTTTTCAACATAGGATAAAATGCATCAAATATAATTCCCTAAAATTATGCTGATTTCGACCGAATGTGTAATATAGTCACATATCTTCAACAAAATTCATGTACAACCAAGCAAAATTTGATTGGATTTTAACCCTCATGCAAATCCTATTTAACGTTCATCATAAAAAACATAATTTTAATTATGGATTTTTCAAAATCCATTACATGCCTAAAGATTAACCCACAAACCAAATATGCCCTTAATATATTAGTTAATAGATGATCTGTAGGTAATAGTATCTAAAGAAATATAATCAATCATCACTAGGTATCTTAGCATATTCGAAGAGCGTATTTATAAACCAAAGAAATAAAAATAATATGCGTAAATTGAAAAAAAATATGTGTGAGTGTGTGCTTAATTCTTGTAATAATTGAAATCATTTAAAGTAGCTGCTTACATCTAATTGGATCTGAAATCTACATTTATACACATATCTATGAATTCTACCAAATATAGAATAGAACTTTGACATCAAGACAAACAGCAAACATCAATTAGAATCTGAAAAGGTGCTAAATTCTGTTGTTATTGCTGTACCAAAACGAAGAATGTAAATCATGCAGTGATCCCGAAAAAAATTGACAAAAAAGCCATCATTGTTGTAACAAACAAATAAGGAATAATTGTTTGCAACATTATTTACAACGGTTTAAAAGATAAAAAAATTCAAGTAATATTATCATGTCCGTTGTACCTCTTAAATCATATTCCATCTCATGCCGCTAAGGGGTTGTTTGGTTCGCTATTATAAGGGGTGAAAAACTCAGAAAACCCCTCCACGTCAGATTTTTAGCCCTCCACGTCAGTTTTTTTGTTTCCGTCCATTTCTTTGTGCCGCTTTGGTTCGCTCGGATGGAAGAGGGAAAACTCTATTGAAATCGCCGCCAGCTCAGATTTTTTTCCCTCTCCGATTTCCTTCCCCAACCGAGTGAAATTGATGAAAACTCTGTCACGTCAGATTTTTTTCCTTCTCTTCTTTGTTTACAAAAGTTTTCCTTTTTTTCTATGCGAACCAAACACAAGAAAAATAAATACATTGGTTTCTCACCATTTTTTATATGCGAACCAAAGCAAAACAATCTATTTCTTGGAAAATTTTAAAAAACTCAAAACTTATATTTCTTTACATGGAATTGTATTTCCCTATATCAAGGAAACGAACCAAACAGCCCCTAAACATAAAATGCATTAACTGAACATCTAAGCAATCTGACAAATAAACAAACAACTACTCTTAAACAGATCTAGTCGACGCCAATACATAGTAACAAATAATAATTGATTGATTGGTGATTAACAAAGAAAAGAAAATTACGTACTTCATCATTAACTAAAAGGTGTTTTTGCATATATACTCCTCGAATCTTCAATATTTGCAAATTTACCCCTCAAATCTTGGTATTTACAAACTTGCCCCTCAAAACTTGCATATTGGGTCTCTCTCTCTGTTGCTTCAGCTTAAGAATATTGCTTTTTAAATAAGGTAACGTTAAAATCTCTAATAATTACCCGTTTAAAAATCAAAACTAGTAAGTAAAAGGGGGTAAAAAATCAATATGAGAAAATTTTTTTTTGGTGGGGGACAGTTTTGCAAATGTCAATATTTTGATGGTACTTTTGCAAATATGGAGTACGTGAGGGATATATATATATGCAGAGACCTCTAACCGAAAATAGAAGCAAGGTGACAAATGAGGAATAAATGTTCCAGTGGAGATGCACAAACTTGCAGTAATTACTTATAAAAATGATGAAATTGACCAAAGGCCCGTAATCCTCTCTCTCTCTCTCTCAGAGCCATGGCAATTACTTCGTTCGAGTTCCGAAACAACGAGACATAAGCTGGCACCAAATCGTGCTGTTTGTAAACCGAGGCCGCATCTGAACCGCCAACTAATCGCATTGGATCACGATCACAACGTTTTTTTTTTTTTAAGAAATGGTAAATTTCACAAAACCCATTTGGGTTGCTTGACACGAAATCTCTCTCAATTGGGTTTTTCCGACATTTGCCATTTAAGTCTTTGGTAATTTAAGATCAGCCAATATTCCTCAATTGGGTTAGCCTTTTCGCTCGCGCTGATCGGGTGAACCTAACGCCTAACCTCTCTCCTGCCTTAATTCCTCCGCTGACCCACCGCCAGCCGCAGCCGCCGCCTCTAGAACTCGCCTCGATGTCATACGTCCTAGCTCGCCGTTGCGGCCGCCGGCAAGTCCTGGCGGCGCAACGTGCACGCAGGGCTGCGTATGTCCTCGCCCTATGCTTCCCCGCACCAGCCGACGAAATTCGCCAACGGTGCAACCGCGTGTTCCGGCGCGAGCAACGTTGGCGAAGCCTCAACGAGTCCCCCCGCGCAGGCGGCGAGAACGCGAATAGGCGTCAATCCTCGCAGTACGAGGCCGAGGCCAGAGCTCCGGACCCCGTCTACGCTGTCGCTCGAACATCTCGCTTCCTACCAGGCACAAGATCAACCAGATCAAGGACGACCTTCAAGTCCTCCAAGCGGAGCGTCGCCCCTTCAATCTGCCCCCGCCGCCTCAGGCCCCTTCCTCCCTCCCACCACCCAACCTTTCGTCCCCCGCCGCGCTCCGCGTTCAACGCCAACTGGACCTTCACCACGTGACCCTTCGTACGGGTCGCGGGATGGGGATGGGGTTGCGGCCTGTCCGCGGCGCGCAGATGCAGCAGCAGCAATGGTCGACGCGCAGGCACCTGGCCGCGGCGGCGAGAGAGCAGGAGATGCTGAGGACCCTCGAGCCACAGCAGCAGAATGAGATGGCGAGGTTTAGCTCGGGTTCCGTCGATGGGAGAGGATTCGGCCACAACGGCGGGGCGGCGGCTTCGTCGGCGCGGCGGGACGAGTTCTGGGGCTTCCCCGCCGCGGGGCTGGCGCTGGTTCGCCTCAGCAGTTCGAACAACCAGTTTCATTTCAAAGTCAATCTCATCAGCAGCAGCAGGCAGCAGCAGATTTCGCTTCATCAGTATATGGAGGGCAGCATCATCAGAGCCGGGAGTGACGACGGGAGGAGCGGAATTGGGCCTGCTTCTTGAGAGTTTGATTTTCCAGGAATGCGGGAAATTTTAATTTCAACCAATTGATTTGTTCTTCCTCCTCCTACTCACTCCCGGCTGCTGAAGATGCCGTCGATGGTAAAAATTTATTTCTTCCCCCTCGAATTAATTACGCCTCGCACAAGATTTGCAATGCACATTACATTGGGCGGCCCGTACGGCCTAAGCTATTTATTTGTAATTGCCTGCGATTTTTTTTTTTTTTTTTTTTTTTAAAATTAGGATCGATCAAACTTTATTTAAGTTTTTAGGGTAGTAGAATCTAAATTTTCAAAGCAAACTTCCTTCTTCGCTTCACTTAGATATTTTATGATTTGTAACTTGTAGTAGACTATACGGATCAATAATACCGACGTACGGTATCATGCTCCTAGATAGATGTATAAAGGTCACCCAATATGAGTATCATATGCAAACTTTTACCCTTGTTGCAATTATGTTAACAATGCGCTGTATTTAATTCAAATAACAGTATAAATTAATTTAATTCAAGCGTTATAGAACTTGCCCTAGCTTGCGTCTTTTTTGCCAAACGTGTTAACAATTCATCTGAATTTGAAAACATGGTTAGCTAGGAAAAGAAGCAAACATAAAGTAAATAATCGTGATTGTCCTTTTTCGAGTAACAGCGAAGATTGGAAAAATCATCATGTTACTTTACGTAGGTCTCAGTTGCTACTGCTTTCCTCATGTAAGACGTTTGATCCGTACGCTGACGTCTGCAGGTGGATCTGGCTGCAGGCTTTGCTATGAAAAAGCAAAACGATAAGAAAAGGAGCTTTGTAGAAATGGCGGGGGGGGGGGGAAGGCTTTGCTATGAAAAAGCAAAACGATAAGAAAAGGAGCTTTGTAGAAATGGCGGGGGGGGGGAAAAGTAAGAGGAAAAAGCTATATTTTTGTCTCTCTCTTTTAGCAGTAAATAAAAGAAGAAAACCCTCATTTTTTTTCTCTCTCTTTTGTTTAGAGCTTTTAATTTACTACTGTGATTAATCTATCTTTGTTTGGTATATGATCAGTTTCAGCTCTGGATATATCCTTGCTACACGTACCTTAGTAATACTTGAGCTGATTTTTCAGCACTTTTTGTGTTCGCATTTTATCATTACATTTGGTTTCAGAGGATGAGCAAGTCTATTGGAGGAAAAATCTTTTTTATTTTTTGTCTTCTTCTTTTTATTGTAGGTTTCCTCTGTTAGACCACTAATTGTTTAATGCTTATAAATTGTTCTCAGAGAATGATCGTGTGCATCAATTCTATCTATTTTGTCTCTCTTTTTTTTTTTTAATAAAGCAATGATTTCTCTCAGACGAGTAACTTGTCTTCTTATTATTCAAGAGGAAGGTTGAGAAAATATATTAATTGAATATGTAGGTGGCTAAAGTTTAGTTAGTATAATATAATATAGGGTTTTGTTTTATGAGGGGTGCAAGCCATCACTTCTTTCACCTAAAAAACTACAAGAATGCCTTCTAAGTCAAAAACTGCCATTGGCCTCTCGCTTTCATCTAACTATTTAATCACTGAAATATAAGTGCACATCTTGGAAACTTCTTTATTACTAGTTAATTAGTTAACCTAATTAATTATTGTGGAAATCTATGCTATGCTCATAACTAGACAATGTACATGTATTATTGCTCGTTATATAGATTTCAGCTTGGTCATGGAAATCTATGTATAATGAGGGGGCTGACCGGTTGAATTATTATATATTAATCATGGGCTTTAATGCTGATCTGTTGAAGTTTAGAGTCCCCATTTGCTTTGATTTTTTCGCTTCTCATGTGGATTGCTGCTTTTTAATCCTTGCTTTGAAAACCGAGGTTACGCTGCACGTGCAATGGGGGGCATGTTGATAGGAGAGGGGAGATGGTGGGCATTTTTGTACTATAATGCTAGTTTAGTTAATTATGGGGTGATTAATTCTCTTATGATCTCAAACTCAATGCTTTGTTATTATGATAAACTAGTTTGCGGGCACGGCGATAAATTTTTTAATGCTACAGCAATCATGTTTCTTAAATACTATAGTAAGTTTTGAATTGCTACAGTACCTCACATTTCGAAAATGCTACAGTACCACCGGTGATACAGTAATGATGTTACTGTTCATAGAGTAACCATAAGTTCCTTGAACTGCTACAGAACCTCGCATTTTTTGAAACCGACCAGTATGCTACAGTAAGAAGCTACTGTTTATACTATATTAATTATTTTACTGTAGCATGAATAGAAATTCTTTGATCCTCCTATTTGTATAAAGGAATAGATAAAAAAGTTAGATGCTTTGAAAGTTTGAAGTTTATATCAATATGATTAGTATTGTTGATGGTGACAATTTATAATATGACAAGCTTAGGAGAATGGCAGCTTTCAGTGTTCGCTCTTAATAAACTCATGCTTTGAAGTCAAGCAACAGAAATATGTCCAAATTAATTGCTCGGCTTTATTTTAATCTATATAATTCGTTACTTATGTGTACGGTTGCTATAATTTATTAATAAGTTCTCTTGGCGTATTAAGAAGTGATATTGTACTTTTGATGCACATGGGAAGGAAAGGAAATTGACTTAATAAATGGAATGCCTTTATTCAATTGATTAGGATTTTTCCTAAAAAATGCTTTAGCAAAGAATGACAAGAAAATATTAATGGGGTCAGCCCACTTTTTCCTCTTAAAATCACTATAAAGTTATAGGAAAATGTCAGTGCCATTATATTCTTTCAATGTTCCTTTCACTGCATTGCGTTTTATGCAAAGCATGCTTTGGATCAAGCATGAAAATTGTTTGTACGAAAATAATTCTTCAAGTCAAAGCAAGTGACGTATATGTTCCTCTATTTGATGGTTATACTCGTTAAGAGAATAATAAGATGTCACAGCTTTTAATCTTTAGTGGGATTCATATATACTAGTTTGCGGTCCGTGCAAAGCACGACGATAATTTTTTTCATGCCATAGCATGTTTCTTAAATGCTACAGTAAGTTTTGGATTGCTACAGTATCACACATTTTAAAAGTACTACAGTGTTTCCGTGTGCTGCAGTAATAATGCTATTGTTCATACAGTAACCATAAGTGTTTCAATGTGCTACAAATAATAATGCTATTGTTCATGCTACAGTAATTATTTACTATTGAATTTACTATAGCATGAATAGGAATTCTTTGATCCTCCTATTTATATAAAGGAATAGATGTAGCAATTCGTATATTTTCTTTCTAATTCTCTTTGATTTTTTTGGATGACCCCATTCAGAAATGACTCTGAACCCAAGAGCGTAAAAGCCATATTGAAACCTTCCAATCATCTGAGTCATCCACAGTAGGTATCGTTTCTCTGTTCTTAAAACTAGGTTAACTATTAGTTATCTTGTTTCATTAACAAGCTAATTAATAATAAAATGAAAGAAGTTGGTATGACTAGAGCTGGAGATGGAGCTTCATCATGTGATACCCCTAGGCTAATTTTGCCTTGAAATTTTGAGTTTGATCCTCAAGGTTGGGTTTGATAATTTTAGCTTCAATTTCGATGTGTTGCTAAATTTAAATCTTCAAATTGATTCTTGTTTTTATAAGTGAAGTTGGACGACCCTACAAAGGTTTTTTCAGAAAATATTATGATTGATGAGATTAAGTTCTACACAGCTCCTGCATTATCCACCAACAATTGTAGAAGATATTGTATATGATATTAGGCGAAGCGGGAGGAGGATTCCCTAATAGTTAAATAGCTAGAGATATAACAAGTAAACGATTCTTTTTTTTTTTTATGTAAAATAGGGCTACGAGCCCTATCATAGATAAATAAACGATTCTTGAAGTAAGTATCTGCAATATTAGTGTACATAATCCCTTTGTAGTCTTGTAGGGTTAAAATCTTTTAAGTTAATGAAGAAAATCCCTTCCTCTTTAGATATAGTTGGTTTCCTAAAAGAACAGAAAATGGAAAACTTACCTAGAAATCATTTTCCAAACATTTCCAAGCATTTACTGGAATAGGGTTTTTACTTTTTACTATTTGTTTCACTTGAAAACTATGTGGTGATAATGCTTTTCATCAATTTCTCTTGTTTAGTTAAAAAGCAAAAAGAGAAATCGCATGTTGATGTCCAGAGACTCAACAACGAGATTAGCAGATAATTCTAAATCAATGACGAGGCTTAGGGTCAATATATACGGTGTGGGCTCTCTCATTCCCTCAAGTAACCGATCCCCTGTCTAAGGTGAGACAGTTGCAAAATAGGAACATTAGAGGATCAAAGTTGAGTTCTCTGGTGATTCCTCTGATGGTTAGGTCAGTATTTTGAGCTTGAATGAAGAAGAAACCAATGAATTAAATAAGTTCTTAGTCTAAGTGTGCAGAAATAGCATACTTGTGGCCCCGAAGGAGGCCACAGGATCCGCCTTGGTAGTAGGTGCTGAGCTCACATTTATACTCAACTAAGAGGGATAAATGTGTAATTATGGCTGAGTCCAATCAGACAGCTGGATTGGCAGATAGCTTTACAGGTGTCGACTGGTTGTGCGATGAATTATCCTTGAGTTGATGTGATGGTGATTGAGAGGGTGTGACGCAACTGGTTTCACACAAGGCTGCAGTCCAAAAAAAATTCAAAGATGAACCTGTCATGCACCCAACACTATGCATAAACATGTTTCAACATCACATTAATATCACTCTAGCATATATCAAAAATTAAAAGTAAGGGTGCAAGCAGATATATCAAAGATAACAATACAAGGATCACAATATAGAGAAGAAATATCCAATAATAACCATAATTATGTTCCAACAGAAGATAAGAAAGTACATCTGATAATCTGGAATAAGAGTATCTGATCTCTAATATATAAGAGACAACTGAAAAATACAAAGGCACTCAGCCTCCAAAATGAAATGCATCTCTACAAGAAAACTAAAATCATAGGTAGTACAGTGTGGAGCACCAACCAGCTACCTATGAATGACGACGACTATGCTGAATCCTCATCAACCTGCGACTCTCTGTAACTCTAACATGTTACCTGAAAAGAGGGGAATACAACAGCGTCAGAGCGCTAGCAAGAACATCTTTGCCTGCCCCCAGGAGAAGGGTTGTGCATATAATGGAGGCTCTACCTATAATATACATCATCTACCTATATCATTTATCATGTACTAAGAGGAGTTAAGATTTAGAAACCCACAACACGAGATGAGTACGTCAAGGGAATAATCCAAATAAAGAAACCCTCATATATATATCATTTATCTCAAATTGTGGATCGCTAAATATCAACTCTGAATTTTATAAGTAAATAATCACACAAGAAAAAATACATTACCAACACCTCACCCAAATATATGTCATATATGCCATATCATAGCATCTCACACTACCCTTGGGTAGGTGGCACAGAAATGAAAATACAAATCTGTGAAAAACCTCGTCAAGGACACATCATGTATGTCTAAACTCAATATCACACACTACCCTTGGGGTAGATAACTCGTGAGCAAATATACAATCATGTGTACTTTTCTTCAACTAAAATGGTGTGGAGTATAAGTGCTCACAATATCCTATGGTGCATCTGTTGGCCTTCTTGTTTTGATGATGTTTAACAAACAATTTATTTCTAATGTTGTTTATCTAGTGTTTGTGTTTTCGTATTTTTTCTAGGCAAACAACGCATTGGAGGATGGATGGAATAGAGCTTCAACGATCATATCAAATGGAGGTTGGCGGAATAGTAGGTGAAGCTTATGCAATTTAAGTTCAAGATCCAAGTTCAGCTTCATCCGCACAGTGTACCAAGTTGAGCTACAATGAAGATCAAGATCAAGCTTGGGTAATCTAGTTTAGATTTTATATTATGTGTGTTAGATACTCTAAGCTCAATATCATATACACACACATTTATTGGTTTCTTCGTATATATATAGTTATCTATATATATACATAAGTTTTGGTTTCTATGCATATATATAGTTATATATATACATACATGTGTTTTTGAGTTTTCATGTTTATAAATATGAAATCACATGTTTCATATTTATTATTGTGTTTTAGTATATATTGCATAGAATATGCAATTTTGTGAAAATATTGTTTTCTTAGTTTTTAGACTTAACAATAATCATATACATATTTTATTAAGTCTATATAATCATTGTGCAAAGTTTCAAAACATGGTTTAGCCTAAATGTCAAAATTCATATGTTTACATTTTCGTGTTTTGGACTATTTTTGCAAAATGATGATTTTTCATAAATGGGAAATACAATTTGGAAAATTCTTTTTGTAACATGTTCATTTACATGTTTATATATATTTCCCAAAGTTTCATAATTTTTGGACTTTATTTGTTATTTTTAATAATTTTCCAAAAGTCAAAAAATCTGTTTTCAAACCTGTTTTTCTATAGTGTCAGTTCGCTGGGGTTTTGGCTGATGTCTTGGGTTGTTATAAATACCTCATTGCATTTACCTCTCCCTCTCTAACAAGAGAATGGTTTAAAAGATTTTAACAAGGGTTTTAAACTTGTTTAGTGTTTGTTTAAGTTTGTTTTAAGAAGCTTTTAAGTATTTGAGTGTTTCGGTTTTGTGAATCAATTCCACAAGAGCTTGAGGAGATTATCTATTAAAGTTTGAGCTTCCAACTATCCTCCCTCCATCTCTTGTTATCAATTGAGAAGTTTTCTAAACTCAAACTCTAGCTTTACATTTATATACTTGTTTGATTATCATTGTTCTTAAGCTAGATTTTATATTTGAGTTTAGTTGATTTGATTTTATTTACTCATTGTTACACACACCCACTTTGAGCTTATTGTATTTGCATACATAGTATATTAGGGTTGTGAGAGATTGTAATATTAAGTTGTGCTTAATTGAGTTCTCATCTATTGTAGAGAACAAATTTATATTTGTTACATTGTGAGTGTTGTAAGGTTTTCGGTGAGCTAGAAAACCGAGTGTGTTGTGAAGTTTTTGATGAACTAGAAAACCGATTGTGAGGAGTGACGTTGATCGGTGAGCATTAAAAACCGACACTGTGAGGTATAAACGTTATTCGGGTGAGCGTAGAAAACCCGGTTATGATAGTGGATTTCTCCCCGGGAGTGGGGAGCGGAGACGTAGGACGGAAGGTCCGAACTCCGTGATCATTTGATTGTGTTTGAGTGTGCTTTGGCGTTTATTTATATTTGTGCTCATTGCTCATATCGCCATTGTCTCATTATTCATATCATCCTCTATCTTGTTTCATATTGTTTACCCTTGTGTTAGTTTGTATATCCTTGCATATATATTTTATCATATAGGATATATCTCATTGTTTACATTGCTTATTGTAGGCGTATAAAACTGCCTATAGGTCCCTTAACACAGCTCGACGACGCCGATTCGACGAACGAACCATCGGGTGACGTATCTAAACACGATTGTTAGTCCACAACACCGAATCCAAGTGACACGTGACGAAACGGATTAACGAGGCGGCGAGGTTAACGAACCGCACGCGAACAACAGAATAAATCTACTCGCGTGCGGAATCAAGCTAACGGTTCGGTGAGTCAACGAGTCATCCAACTGTCGAACGGATTCGAACTCGAACACCAAAGCGGATTTACTACCAAATCAGGTCAACGAATCGAGTCCGAACAAGTCAACCACACAACCGAATCACGGACAGAACCGAAAGACGGAAAACGGCACCTAGAGGGGCTCGGCCGAAACCGAGCCACCTCAAGGTGGCTCGGCCAATGCCGAGCCACCCTGAGATGGCTCGCACCAAGGTGGCCGGCCACCTTGTGCCCAAGGAATAGTAAGGGTTGCCTATAAATAGGCCCCCTTGGTTCATTTTGAGAGGTTGGAAAATTTGGAGGCGAAGCTCTGCTGGATTCAAGGCTCAGAACTTAAAAAGATTGAAGTTTTGGGACTTTGAGGACTTGCTCTTCCAGATCCGGTGCTCGGCAATCATCAACGCCAAATAAGGCAAGAGTTCGAGAGGAACCAGATCTCAGATCTACGTAGTCATCCTCCGGATCAAAGCTTGGCCTTTGATCCCGAGAACTAAAGGCTACTATTTCCTTGGCGAAATAGTACCCTCGGCTATTATTTCCTTGGCAAAATAATACCCGTGGTCCACGGATAAACCCCGACGCAGGCGAAGAACCCACAAAGCGAGTGACCGCAAAACAGGAGCTCGCGATTTGTTCGAAAGGAAAGTTGTAATCTTTTTTCTTTTTCTTTAATTTCGTTGTAACCGGATCTTATAAAAAGACCGGATCTTTGTAATCGATAAACTATTACAAGAGTGCAATGAATTCAATAATGAAGAAGGCAACGATTTTCCCCGCGAACAATCTGGCGACCACAGTGGGAGCCAACGATCTCGCTGCCGAGATCGTCACGTCGCAGCCGCGGATCTCAATCCCGGTCGAGGAGGAGGTCGAGTATGAATTCGACCAGGCCAAGTTCGAGGAGTACCTCTCATCCTCGTCCGGATCTACCTCCCGGGTGAGATTCCTCCAATTCCCAACCAGGTCAGATCTGCTCTGGCCAACCCTTCTGCCGCAGAGGGCGTGGTGACTCTCTCGAAGAGAGCCCGCCAAAGGCAACGTCAACGCCTTGCGAAACAGTTCGCAAAGGCCATGGAGTCAGTTGACGGGATCCGCTACAACGCGGATCTGAAGAACAAGAGAGGCAAACAGCCTCAACAACAGATGAACGGCGCCTCTTCCAAGCCGCCAACAATGGAATGGGTCCGTGTCAAACGAAATCGTTCGACACTGGAAGAACGTATCCGCAAACGCCGCGCACTATCAGCGCAGGTGCGGGCTCAAGCCGAAGAAGCCCGTAGAAAGCTGTAGAAAGAGATAGCTAAGAAGCCGCCACCAACCCGTAAAGTTTAGAGGTCGAAGTCTGAAGCGGCGGTTCAGACCAAAAAGCAGCAACTGCAGTCGTCAAAAGTGCAACTGTCGATGAATCAATCCAAACCGCCGATGATTTCCACAACTGCTCCGGGAGATCCCGCAGGACCATCTCAGAAAAGGAAGTCGGTTTTGGAGCGCCTCGGTCCACTTCCCAAGGATCGAGGCAAAGCTCCAGTTTAGGAACGTTTGGGCCCAATGAAGCAGCCCCGAACGATTCAACACGCTGGGGGTCGCCACAACCCTCAATATGACGAGGAAATCGGGGCAACTAAGCGCACTACGCTGCGTATTGAAGTTCAGGAGCCTGTTGAGAATTCACACCCACAAAGGCGTGTGTCGAGATGCGTGACTCTTGAAAGCTCGAAGAAGGTAGTTCGCTCTCGAAAGGAAACGTTATCGTCTGAGGATGATTGTGTTATACCTGAGAAATCGTGCCAACACACGATAGGTTGCTCCGACTTTCAAACGGATGAGCTGTACTATCGTGCTGAGGGTACGAGCAAATCCAGAAAGAGAAGTCCTCGAAGGCTAGAAACTCAGTGCCCTTGTTCAAAGCTCATTCGGGCGGTATTGTCGGAGTGCAACTGCACCAATACAGTCCCCGAAAGGGTTTCGGTCTTCGAAAGGCTCAGTACTGAAACGCCAAAGACAAGGCCTAGGCGACCCCGTGAATCATTCATGATAAGCGCGGAAGAAGTGGCTAAGATGCTCGAAGATGCCATAGCCAAACAACAAGAAATCTTCAGGTTCGAGATGCAGATGGCCATGCAGAACATGAGAGAAATGCATGAGCAACAAATTCAGGCACTGACGAACCAGCAAGGTGAACCAAGCCGCCGTAACCAGGTCGTTCAGGAAGAGGAGCACACGGATACGGATGAAGCTCACAATGCCAATAATCCTCCCGTCAATGCAGGGGGTGGTAATGAGGATGCTAGTCGTAATGCCACACTTCTGCCTCAGAATCATGCTAACGAAAACACAGGCGAAAGTCTGAAGATCAAAAACCTCGAGAACAAGATCAATACGTTGATTTCTGCTCAAGAGGTGAAGAAAACAAGTATTCCTTGTCCATATCCAAGAGAATGAGAATCAATCCCATATCCGGCAAAGTTTAACTTAATCAACTTTACGCCGTTTGATGGGAAGGGTTCACCCACTCAGCATGTGATTTACTTCAAATCACACCTGGGGGTAATCTCCGGCAATGAGCCTCTGATGGTGCGGTCATTCGTCGGCACTCTTCGCGGAGCCGCCTTCGATTGGTATCGCCGCCTCAAGCCAGGTAGCGTGAACAGCTGGGATGATATGGAGACCATGTTCCTCACTAATTTCTTCGACGACGACACCGAGATATCTATCGGATCATTACTCGATGAGAAGCAGAAGGACGGGGAGTTAGTCGACACCTTCGTCAAAAGGTTCCGGAACAAGGCGATGAACTGCCGGGACCCGATCACCGAGGAATTCATTCTCCAGACCTGCCATAATAATCTGTCCTTGGACGTGTTGGAAGCAATGGGGATAGCACCGTCCAAAACGTGGAAGGATCTGAATGTTCGATGGGAGCAGGCTGAGCGATTCCTTAGGAGAAAGAAGGCGGAGAGAGGCCAACAGGCGACAAATGCTCCAGCACAGAATTTTCAACCCAAGGGGGAAGGTAAGGCACATGCTAATGCAGTTGATGCTAATCAAACTTTCCAATTGCAACCTCAGCAACAGCAGCAGCAAAGAGCGCCACAACAATCGCAGCCGCAATGGCAACAACGATCTCAGAAGCAAAGAGCGGAGCCAAGATTTCCTAAGGTGTACTCCTTCAAAGATGATGAGGTGCCAGGCATCTTCAAGTACTTGTTGGAGAATAACAAAATCCAACTGCCGGCGATCGTGGATCAAGAGGGGGCTAGCAAAGTGACGAATCCGAAGTATTGCGCATACCATAGAGCGGTCCACCACCCTACGAAGTCATGCTTCCACCTCAAGGATAAGATCCAGGCATTAATTGATGTGGGCGTCATAACCCCGAAGCCTGCCAAGAATGTGGGAGCAAATACGGTGTCAATCAGCTTTGGATCGGTACCCACAGCGTGGTTTGAACCAAAACGCATCACCAAGGTGGGAATGAAGACGATAAACGACGACCCATACGGACAGCGCCAGAAAGGACTTGTGCCACACACAGCCCCAAACGACAAAATCCTTTGGGTTCATCCCGATCTAATCAAAGACGAGCAGTGGACAACTTCCTCGACCAAGAAGGGTAAAGGCAAGTCCTGCAATGGTACTTCCGCAATTTTCGAAGAAGATGGTGATGAAGCTCCTGTTTTCCCGCTTTCTGAAGAAGAACAAGAAGTTTTTGCCACTAGAAGCGGAAACCAGTACCACTTCAACTATCCGTCACCTAGTGATCAGTTAGCTGAGCAGGGGGTGACTAAACAAGGACCAGCCAAAACTCTCACAGAGCTGGGGGTGATTACGGTTCCTAAACCGATTGAAGATGCTCGACGATAGCCGGTGGATAAACAAAACCCCCAGGAAGTACAGAATTCGAAGCAGTCTCGTTTCAGTCGTCCGATTGGAAGGGATAAACCGGAGAGTTCGAAAACTCCGCCCGTCTTCGATATTATGGCTCAATTAGCCAATATTCCAACGCGGATAACGTTGTATGAGTTGCTGCGGTTGTCTAAGGAGACTAGGGAAGCCTTACGAGAAGCCTTGGCTGATTCTGAAGCATTCCTCACTCGGGTCAAGCCGGCACCTGAAGAACTAGAACTGTCAATTCAGCACTGCAACATAGCGGCTAAGAACCTTCCCTGCATCACCTTCACCAAAGAGGATATGCAGACGAAGAATTCAAACCATGATCGGCCCCTATATTTCATCGGATACATTAGCTCCAGCGAAGTCAACCGAATCCAAGTGGATCCGGGTTCCGCTGTGAGCATTATGCCGCTTCGCCTTATGCATAGCATTAGCATTCCAGTCAGCAAATTGGCGTCTACAGGCACGGTCATTTACGAATTCAACACCAGCAGGTCAAGGCCTTTGGGAAAGATCCGGATAAAGTGCCAAATGGGTGATCTGAAGACGGAGGTCACGTGTTACGTGATTAATGCTGAGACATCATATAACTTACTACTGGGTCGGCCTTGGATCCATAGTAATGTTATAGTTCCCTCCACCCTACATCAGTGTCTGAAATATGTCGATACTGGTGGAAGGGTCAGGACGGTGGTCGCGGATAAACAACCATTTAAAGGGTTTGAGAATTATTTCACTAATTCTCTCCTTTATGGTAACGAATCCGACACGGAACCATCGGTCCAGGGCACGGACAGCGGAGAAGAAGCTGATTCCGAAGCCGGATTCGATTACAATGGTGGTTTTGTTTTAAATGACATTGTACCCTTTGTAATCAATCTTGACGATGAACAATCGTCAGATGAAGGTTGTAACTGGCAACTTACCGATATTGAAATAAAAGATGATTTAGAGTACTCGTTGTCTCTTGATGATGCGACAAAAGGAATATACGATAATCCTGATTTACATACGCCGCTCCGATCATCTTATGTAACAAAGAAACACCTCCAGCATTCCTTCGGAACAACCCTGGTCGTGCCTGCCAAAACAGGAGTCGAAAAAGAGGTGATTTATGGTAAAGGAGAGAATTTTCCATTACCAGATCATTTCCTAAGAGAAGACGAAGAGGAAGATAAACCTGGTCAACATTTATCTAAGTATAGTCCTGAAGCGCGCAAGCTCATGGAAAAACAGGGATATGATTTCACACTCGGAGAAGGCTTGTACTTTGATCGAGGTTCCCGTATCCCAGCTAAAGCAGCATATGTGCCAAAAGGGAAACCAGATGATTATTACCGTCACAAAAGAGGCTTAGGCTATGTTTCCTCGTCTGATGATGAATGTGGTTGGCAAATTATCGATCAAATTGCTAACAAAACTAAGAACGGATACTCTTCTGATTCTTCAGCTGGGGATTCCGATGCAAGTTTAGGGGATGTGTTCAAGAAACTGATGTCGCATATGATTACGGTCGATCCTGTGACAATAGAAGACGACGATCAAATGCCAACGTGGGAAGATCCATGGGTTCATCACCTAAACATGCAGTACGGCGATAGGTTCGAACAAAGAGAACCACCCACTGAAGATAAAATAGTCCAAGTTAACATGGGTGACGAGGCCAACCCAAAGCCCATATTCATCAGTGACAGCCTTCCCCCAAATGAAAAGGAGGAGTTAATTGCTCTCATCAGGGAGTATATTGACGTCTTCGCTTGGAACTATGAAGATATGCCAGGGCTCGACCCCAATGTGGCAATGCACCGCCTCGATATCAAGCCGGATGCCAAACCTGTCAACAGCAAAGACGGTTTTGTCCGCAGATTATGGAAGCCATTGAGGCAGAGGTTAAGAAGTTGATCGAATCAGGATTTATCCGAGAGGAACAACATCCGGATTGGCTAGCCAATATCGTTCCAGTCATGAAGAAGAATGGTAAAATCAGGATTTGCATCGACTTCAGGGACCTGAATACGGCATGTCCAAAAGACGACTTTCCTCTCCCAATCACGGATGTTATTATCGACAATACATGCGGATTCGAGAGAATGTCCTTTATGGATGGTTTTTCAGGATATAACCAAATCAAGATGCACCCAGATGACGAGAAGCATACAGCGTTCAGAACGCCCCTCGGTGTCTTTTGCTACACGGTAATGCCTTTCGGTCTAAAGAATGCAGGCGCCACATACCAGCGAAGACGATGTTCGATCTCATGAGGAGTCATCAATTGAAGATGAACCCCACTAAATCCTTCCTTGGAATGTCCAGCGGAAAATTCCTTGGATTCGTCGTCACCACTAAAGGTATACATATCGATCCTGACAAAGTGAAGGCGATTCATGAACTGCAACCTCCTAGAAATCTAAGAGAGCTCAGAGGATTGCAAGGGCGTTTAGCTTACATCCGGCGGTTCATCTCAAATCTTTCTGGGAAGTACCAACTATTCTCTAAACTAAACAAGAAAGGGGTGTCATTTATTTGGGACGACGCCTGCCAAAAAGCATTCGAAGATATCAAAACCTATCTGACAAATCCTTCTGTTCTCGTTGCACCAAAATCAGGTTCTCGTTTCACCAAAATCAGGTAGACCGTTCTTGATTTATCTCAAGGCGATGAACCACTCGATGAGTGCTTTACTAGCACAAGACGATGATAATGGTCACGAACAGGCAGTCTATTACCTAAGTCGGACCTTAATAGACGCTGAGTCTCGGTATCCGATGATTGAGAAAGAATACCTCGCATTAGTATTCGCAATGCAAAAGATACGGCATTACTTGGTTGGACAGACGATTTACGTCATTTCCAATGTTAATCCAGTACGGGTATTTATGACACAACCGGCCTCTATGAATTGGCGGGTAGCGAAGTGGGCCCTTCTCTTGTCCCAATATGATTTGCACTTCAAACAACAGAAGTCGATCAAAGGACAAGCGATTTGTGATCTTTTGGCGGCAAGCCGGACGAAACCCACGAAGTTAACACTACATCTCACCAACAAGTGTGGCAATTATACTTTGATGGTGCTTCAAGAGCAGTTAATAGGGCAGTCACCCCCGGATGTCCCAAAGTCTCCTCTGGAGTTGGAGTGGTCTTAATTTCCCCGGGGAAGCATGTGATGCCTCGGGCTTATTCACTAACTAGTCCGTGTTGCAATAACGTAGCCGAGTACAACGCACTTCTCATTGGACTCAGTTTCACCAAAGAGCTGGGGGTCGAATATCTCAAAGCTTTTGGGGATTCTCAACTGATAGTCAACCAAGTCCGTGGAGAGTATGAAGTCAGGAACCAGGACCTGATCCCGTACCACCAGGAAGCCATCAAAATGGCAGAATCTTTTGAAGAATTCTTTATTTAATACATCCCTCGTCTCCAGAACGCTTATGCAGATGCACTGGCAGTACTAGCGGTATCACTTGCGTAGCCTCCCGAAACTGAACTATTAGTCACAGTAAGGACGCATCAGCTCTGCATACCCATATACGATATGGATATTGAAGAGGAAGATGATAGAAACATAGATGCCAATGAGGTGAATTCAACTCAAATTGGGTCTGAGTCCCGAGATTGGCGTTTTCCTATCATTGACTACGTCCAATACGGTATTTTGCCGGAGGATGTAAAAGAGAGGGAATCAATCCGTCGAAGAGCACCAAGATTCTTCTATAATACTGAGACTCATACGTTATACCGTAGAGGGTACGATGGTTTGTTACTCCGATGCCTTTCGAACAAAGAAGCAGAAGAAGTTCTTAAGGAAACACACGAAGGAGAATGCGGTGCGCATCAGCCCGGTCCCAAACTGTATGATCGCATCAGGAGAATGGGATATTTTTGGCCAACAATGGTTCGTGACGCAATCGAATACGCCCGAGAGTGTCATGCTTGTCAAGTACATGCAAATTATATGCACCAACCACTAGAGCAGTTGCACACGTCAACCACGTCTTGGCCGTTCGAGACATGGGGTATGGACATTGTCGGTCCTATTTTTCCCCTTTCAGTCAAAGGTGATCGATTCATTCTCGCAATCACGGATTACTTTTCAAAGTGGGCTGAAGCAATTCCGCTTAGAGAAGTGAAGACGAACAACGTCATCAATTTCATCAAGCATTATGTTATATACAGACACGGCGTGCCCAGACGGATCATTCATGACAACGGTCCATAGTTCATAAGCAACGCCTTCGTCAGGTTTTGTGACAAGTTCAAAATTCAAGATGTTTCGTCAACAGCTTATTATCCCGCTGCGAATGGATTACCTGAGGCGTTTAACAAGACGATCATTAAGATCCTGTCAAAGCTCGTGAAGACTAATAAACGAGACTGGGACGATAAACTCGGTGAAGCACTCTGGGCTTATCGCACCACCATACGCATACCCACAGGGGCCATCCCATATTCGTTGGTATACGGATGTGAAGCTGTGCTACCATTGGAGATTCAAATCCCATCCCTTCGGATCGCTCTCGCAACCGAGATGACGACAGAAGAACAACATCAGAAACGTCTCGAAGAACTCGAAAGGTTGGATGAAAAATGCTTGGAAGCTCAACAACAAATTGAGTTTTATCAAGCCCGAATACCTAGGGCCTTCAACAAAAGAGTCCGACAGAGAAGCTTTAAGGAAGGAGATCTAGTCCTCACTGCTCGCCGACCGATAATCCTCAACTCTAAGAAGAAAGGTAAATTTGAACCCAAATGGGAAGGACCGTTTGTGATAGACACAGTCTACTCAAACGGTGCATATCGCCTGATCACTCAAGAGGGCGCCAGGCAACTAATGCCAATAAATGAGAAGTTCCTGAAAAAGTACTATCCCTAGTACATTCAGGATAACCCATTTACCGGAAAGTTCCTTGAAGAATACACTTAATATTCTAGAGGATAACCCAAGATCTTTTTCACCACCAATATCCCTCACTGATCAATTTCAATTGACAGTGAATCCACCAAAAGTGTCTTTCTGGCCCTCTTGACTCTTTCCATGAACAAGAGGTCCACCTTCAGTTCGGAGTCCCCTTTCGATAAACGAAAGAACTCCTTTCTTTTCTCTTTGGTTAAGCCTTCTCATGGTTATAACCGAAGTTGAAATTTCTTTTCGATAAACGAAAAACTCATCTTCCAATTAGATAACCAAGCCTATAAAAGGTAGGTTTATCTAGACTTTCCAGATTCTCGGAGTGGAGATCCCACTTCTAGTTTCTTTTGCGCTGGAAATAGAATATAAAATTCTTCCTTTCCAGAATCAAGGAATAGAATATAAAATTCTTCCTTCCTTGTATTCGGGTTCGCATTCACCCTAAAAAAAAGACCGGGAAATAGAATATAAAATTCTTCCTTTCCCGCACTGATCTTTTCCAAAATTTATCAATCTAGGATTCATTCTAGGAAGTTTATCCCGAATCCTAAGCAGGGATAAGTTTGCGCCTAAAACGCGCTGCCGGTTTAGTCTTTTTCCGTAGAAAAAGACACCAGAGTTCAATTCTGGGGTGTTTTATCCTGAAACCTAAGTAGGGATAAGTCTGCGCCTAACCCGCGCTGCCGGTTAGTTCTTAACCGTTAAAAAGAACACCCGTTCACATATTCAACATTGTGGAATGTTGTTATTAATAACGCCAAAATCCATGCTTTACATGCGTGGGGAATTTCATCCTGAATCCTAAGAAAGGATATGCCGACGCCTAACACGCGTCGTCGGTTTAGTCTTTCTCCGTAGAAAAAGACACCAGAGTTCGATTCTGGGATATTTTATCCCGAAGCCTAAGTAGGGATAAGTCAGCGTCTAATACACGTTGCTGGGTAGCCTACGCCCGTAACAATGACGAAGTCTACGTATTCGAAGTCGTAGAAGCGAGTCTAAGGGAGTTCATTCCGTTAGCACAACGTCACATGCGGAATGGATTTAGACAATCCGTATGCTAGCCCGACTCAAACGGTAGTCGGTAAAGGCTAATCAAATCCGTTGAAGGCTGGGGGTTAGCCAAAAACCCTAAAGTCAACGCCTAACACGCGTCGCCGGCTAGTAGCACAAAGTCTAAGGGAGTTCATTCCTTTAGCGCAACGTCACATGCGGAACGGATTAAAACAATCCGCATGTAAGCCCGATTCAAATGATAGTCGGTAAGAGCACGTCAAATCCGTTGAAGGCTGAGGATTTGCCAAAAATCCTAAGTCAACGTCTCATACACGTTGCTGTTTAGTCTTTTCACAGGAGAAAGAAGAAGTCTACGTATTCAAGATCGTAGCACTAAAAGGGTTAACTCTTTTAGCTTAACGTCACATGCGGAACGGACTTGAACAATCCGCATGCTAGCCCGACTCAAACGGTAGTTGGTAAAGGCTCATCAAACCCGTTGATGGCTGACAAATTGCCAAAAATTCTATAAATACGAGTCATAGATGTATCAACTCCGTAGATCGGTCTCGTGACTCGAGTATCCGCCACGCTCTAATTCCTTAAGAGCTTAAACTGTGTATACTCCAGCTTGGGCGCCGGACAACACGTTGCAATGAAGCTTAGACACTGGACAACGCGTCACAAGGAAGCTCAAACGCCGGACAGCGCGTTGTAAATGAAGATTCAACGCCGACGACCGATGGTTAGTTCTATATTGAAATAACCAACTCGAGCTAAAAAGTCAGAAAATCGAGAATCGACTTTAAATTCAAAATTCCGACAGACGGTCAGACAATAAATGCAGCACCGGAACCCTTACAGACATTCAACAAAGCACCGAACAGCCTGGGGGACTGAAGGAACCAAGAATGGAAGCCACTCCAAATATCCTGTCGTAACCAATCGAAGAATGGGACAATCATATCCAAAGTATTCCAGACTCTTCTATAAAAGAACGAGGCTGAAATACTTTGGAGGGGGTATCTGTAGGCGTATAAAACTACATATAAGTCCCTTAACACAGCTCGATGACGCCGATTCAACGAACGAACCATCGGGTGACGTATCTAAACACGATTGTTAGTCCACAACACCGAAGCCAAGTGACACGCGACGAAGCGGATTAACGAGGCGACGAGGTTAACGAACCGCACGCGAACAACAGAATAAATCTACTCGCGTGCGGAATCAAGCTAACGGTTCGGTGAGTCAACGAGTCATCCAACTGTAGAACAGATTCGAACTCGAATACCAAAGCGGATTTACTGCCAAATCAGGTCAACGAATCGATTCCGAACAAGTCAACCACACAACCGAATCACGGACAGAACCGAAAGACGGAAAACGGCACCTAGAGGGGCTCGGCCAAAACCGAGCCACCTCAGGGTGGCTCGGCCAAGGCCGAGCCACCTCAAGGTGGCTCACGGAGCCACCAAGGTGGCCGGCCACCTTGTGCCCAAGGCACAGTAAGGGTTGCCTATAAATAGGCCCCCCTTGGTTCATTTTGAGAGGTTGGAAAATTTGGAGGCGAAGCTCTGCTGGATTCAAGGCTCAGAACTTAAAAAGATTGAAGCTTTGGGACTTTGAGGACTTGCTCTTCCAGATCCGGTGCTCGGCGATCGTCAACGCCAAATAAGGCAAGAGTTCGAGAGGAACCAGATCTCAGATCTACGTAGTCATCCTCCGGATCAAACCTTGGCCTTTGATCCCGAGAACTAAAGGCTACTATTTCCTTGGCGAAATAATACCCTCGGCTATTATTTCCTTGGCGAAATAATACCCGTCATACTGCGTAGATCCGACCGGATCTAGATCGTACGGTGGTCCACGGATAAACCCCGGCGCAGGCGAAGAACCCACAAAGCGAGTGACCGCAAAACAGGAGCTCGCGATTCGTTCGAAAGGAAAGTTGTAATCTTTTTTTCTTTTTCTTTGATTTCGTTGTAACCAGATCTTATAAAAAGACCGGATCTTTGTAATCGATAAACTATTACAAGAGTGTGCAATGAATTCAATAATGAATAAGGCAACGATTTTCCCCGCGAACACTTATCCTAGCTCATATATCTTGTGATATTTTATACTTGCTAGGATAACTTGTTAATTAATTTTAATAGGCTTAAAATCGGATTAGATTAGCATAAGACCCTAATCACCCTCCCCCCCCTCTAAGATCTAACAATTGGTATCAGAGCTTGGTGCTCTTTGATTTAAGATCTAATCGCCTTGAGTTAAAGATCCAAGTTATCTCTTTGTGTTAATCTTGTTTTGATTATATTTGTATCTTGCTTGCATATTTTTACGAATTATGGATATGAATGATGCATCTTGTTTAGGCTATGATTCTAGTGTTGCTCCTAAATTCAATGTTTTCCCCTATGCTCAATGGTGCTTTAGATTCAAAATATTTGTTCAATCTAAAAATATCGATTTATGGGAAATTATTGATTGTGCTTATATTGTGCCCACGTTGGAGAAATCCAAGTGGAGCAAACATGATAAAAAGATGTTTATTATGAACAAGCTTATGTTAGAATTTTTATTAAATGCATTTGATTCATTTATGTCTAACAAGCTTGATTCTTTTGATAGTGCTTATACATTATGGAAATTCATAAAGCAAGCATGAAGATTTAAAATCCGATCATGAGAAGTTAGCTTCCAAATTTGATATCATTTCTCAAGAAAGTATTGCTCTTCAAGAAAACAATGATATGTTAAATTTGGAAAATAAAAATTTAAAATTGGATATTGCTAACTTGACTCATGACAAAAATAATGCCATGTTAGAAGTAGAGAACATACAAAATGATGCTGCTTCCTTTATAAATGACTATCTATGTTCTACTTCTAAAAGTGCATATGTGCCTAAAAATGAAGACTTGAATCTTATGAAAAAAATGCATTTCTTCTTTAGATCCAACTTTAAAAATATGCTTTGATAATCATAAGAGGCTTATGGATATGTGTGCCAAGTCTAAGTCATTACCCACTCACTATGCACACATATATAGCAAAGTTTACAAATGCTCTATTTGCGATCGTAAAGGCCATCTTGCTAGATTTTGCTATGATGCACACAAACATAAGAATGCTAATGCTCCTTGTGCATCTTATGTAGCTTCTTCATCACATACACATGCACATACTCATCATGTTCATCATAAGCATGCTCATGTGTATAGATGTGATCATTGTGGTCGTTTTGGTCATTTGGCCGAATATTATTTTGATTTGAAAAGGAAATCTCATTTGCCAAATGCTTCTAGTAGACCACATGTTTTTAAATAAGATATTTGTGGTAGGTTTGGACATCTTGCTAAATTTTGTTTTGATATGCAAAAAGCTTCTAAGTTGAATAATGTTCTAAATAGACCATTGTTTAAGAATGTTTCTCATTTGCAAAATAATTTTAAAAGAAAATCTATGGTTGCAAATGTTTCCTGTGCACGAGCTAATGGTCCACAAAAACAAATGGATCTCTTTCATTGCACGTATTGCAATCGGAAGGGTCATTTGAGTGATTATTATTTTGACAGTGTTAGTGCACTAAATGCGCCCAAATGGATTCATAACCCAAGGGCTTTGAGCTTTAATGATAGGGGTAATGTCCCTAACTCTTTTGGTACAAAGAGTTCTTGGGTACCAAAACAAATTTGGTTTTTAAACCAAGAATTATAATGTTTTTATTTTTATTTTTCTTGGTTTTGAAAATTATGCTTTGAAACTTTTTATGAAAACAAATTTTCTTTAATCAAATTCTTTTGTTTTCATGATTATTATTTTTGTTTTGATGAGAGGACTACGTTTATATAACCCTCCGGAGTTATTGAGTGTTTATTCCCAAACATTGTTTACCGGATGCTAAAAATGTTTATATGGGTTGTTACTAGCTGAAGAGCTAGATATGGTTGCCTCTATTGATTTTTTTTAAAATCAATGATATTTTGGTTTTATGATTTAAAATTTTGATTTATGATTTTATTTGATTGATTTGTTTTCATTTGAAAACATTTTGCATGATTCTCAAGCTCTTTTTCTTTTGATTTCATAAATCTACTTTTACACATGGTTTTTTATGTTCTTTGATATGAGACACTATTTTTCATATTGATATATTCATATATGTTCTCATTATTTTTTTCGTATGTGAGGAGTGTTTAGCATATTTTCCATCTATACTTGCTCACATATGTTTGCCATGATCTTCATTTCGTATATTCTATATGGTATTTTGATAGGGGGAGCAATCTCTATATTTTTTGTGTGTGTTATACTCACCCATGCATATTGATAGGGGAGCTTTCGCTCTCTTTATTCTTTTGTCCCCTTTTTGATGTTGTCAAAGGGGGAGAAATATTGTGAATATATTCTTTCTTGTTTATATACATAATATATTATACTTTGTATATTCATTTCCTTTCATGCATATATCCTTTTTGTAAATTGTTTGTCATCATCAAAAAGGGGGAGATTGTTGGCCTTCTTGTTTTGATGATGTTTAACAAACAATTTACTTCTAATGTTGTTTGTCTAGTGTTTGTGTTTTCGTATTTTTTCTAGGCAAACAACGCGTTAGAGGATGGATGGAATAGAGCTTCAACGATCATATCAAATGGAGGTTGGCGGAATAATAGGTGAAGCTTATGCAATTCAAGTTCAAGATCCAAGTTCAGCTTCATCCGCACAGTGTACCAAGTTGAGCTACAATGAAGATTAAGATCAAGCTTGGGTAATCTAGTTTAGATTTTATATTATGTGTGTTAGATACTCTAAGCTCAATATCATATACACACACATTTATTGGTTTCTTCGTATATATATATATATATATAATATATATAATACTTATATCTTATCAATATATAATTATATATATATACTATATAATATATATATATATATACACACACAGTAAGTTTTGGTTTCTATGCAATATATATAGTATATAATAATAACATGGTTTTGAGTTTTTCATGTTATAAATATGAATCACATGTTTCATATTTATCTATTGTGTGCTTAGGTACTTCACAGTTTGCATAGAACCAGGTCAGTTTGCATTGGACAACCATCTTTTGGTAAAAATGATTTTTTAGTGTCCACTCTACATATATACATGACCTACAATAGTTCCGTTTTATACGGTATATATAATCATTAGCAAAGTTTCAAAACAATGTTTAGCTCTAAACGCGCTCAAGATTCACATGATTAGCGAAAACAAAGCGTATCATCCTTGTATCACAGATATTACTGGTACCAATTTTTGCCAAAAGGACTGATTTTTCACAAAATGGGAAATGCAATTTGGAAAATTCTTTTTGTAACATGTTCATGTTACATGGTATATACATTTCCCAAACTTTCATAATTTTTGGACTTCAATCTTGTTGATTTTGTAACAAAGTTTTTCAATAGTCAAAAAAGTCTGTTTCAAACCTGTTTTTTTCCTTGTAGTGTCAATTCCGCGTCTACGCCACCGTCGACAACCAAGAGTTTGAACTCAGAACTGTTTTGTGCTGCTCGTAGTCGACCGTAAGCGGTCGTCGTCGTAAGTCCGAGACTTTAGCGGTCGACGCCGCGGTGATCGCAGCCTTGTCAAGATTCTTTTTTATGTTTTTTTCCGTTGCTTCGCGGTCCGACCGCGTGATCGACCGCCGACTGTGAACATTCAGCTCTAACGCTAGTTATTCCAGCCGTTGCAGAATGGTTTTTTGGTCATTTTGTTTGGGTTTTTGGGTGAGGTCTTGGAGGCTATAAAAACCCTCTTTGATCTCAGTTTTCATGTACTCAAGAAATGTTTTAAACAAGTTTAAAGAGTTTTAAACAAGGGTTTAAGTGTGTTTTAGTGTTTGTTTGGTTTGAAGATTGTTTTCACAAGTGGAGGAGATCATCTTCTTGTTTGGGCTCCAATCTCCATCTCTCCATCTTGTCATCTATTGGAGAAGTTTTCTAAACTCTATCTAGCTTTACATTTGCTTAGTTATTTGATTATCATTCTTTAAAGCTAGTTTTTATATTGAGTTTAGATTTGATTATATTATCTCATTGTTACACACACCCACTTGAGCTTATTGTATTTGCATACATAGTATATTAGGGTTGTGAGAGATTGTAACATTGAGTTGTGCTTAATTGAGTTCTCTTCTATTGTAGAGAACAAATTTATATTTGTTATATTGTGAGTGGTGTAAGGTTTTCGGTGAGCTAGAAAACCGAGTGTGTTGTGAAGTTTTCGATGAACTAGAAAACCGATTGTGAGGAGTGACGTTGATCGGTGAGTGTTGAAAACCAACACTGTGAGGTGTAAATGTTATTCGGGTGAGCGTAGAAAACCCGGTTGTGATAGTGGATTTCTCCCCAGGAGTGGGGAGCGGAGACATAGGACGGAAGGTCCGAACTCCGTGATTATTTGATTGTGTTTTAGTGTGCTTTGGTGTTTATTTATATTTGTGCTCATTGCTCATATCGCCATTGTCTCATTATTCATATCAGTCTCTATCTTGTTTCATATTGTTTACCCTTGTGTTAGTTTGTATATCCTTGCATATATATTTCATCATATAGGATATATCTCATTGTTTACATTGCTTATCCTAGCTCATATATCTTGTGGTATTTCACACTTGCTAGGATAACTTG
Source organism: Asparagus officinalis (assembly GCF_001876935.1). Lineage (NCBI taxonomy): Eukaryota > Viridiplantae > Streptophyta > Magnoliopsida > Asparagales > Asparagaceae > Asparagus > Asparagus officinalis. The sequence goes on from NC_033800.1 coordinate 120,683,547, forward strand.
TTAATTAATTTTAATTGGTATTTAATCGGATTAGATTAGCATAAGACCCTAATTAACCCCCCCCCCCTCTAGGGTCTAATAGCATCGCGATATCTTACGGCTCACTACCCAACTCGAACACCCTGGGGAATATAGGCATATCAGCCTAATCTGAAATACAATGCAAACAAAAGGAATGTGGAGTCTCGGTACTCACAGCATTCTGTGGTTCATCGTGATCTCATGCAGCTCACAACCGAACTCGGACATCCATAAAGAGGTATGATGTGGAGCATAGGTACTCACAGTATCTCGCGGTTCATCATAATCTTGTGCGGCTCACAACCTATCCCGGCCACCCAAGCAAACATTGACTCTAACTATACAACTCGATAATTGTCGCTCCTACATCACGACAGCTCGACACATGGTCACGCACTCCCGAGGATCCGTGCGTGCCCTAACCTAGCGTGTACACCACCAGGGCTACGTAAGTGCATTGATGTAGGGTCCCGTCCTTCGTGTTCACGACTAAACGTACGTGGGAAAATTAAAACTCGCAATCTACTTCTAATCAATCGACTAATAAATTTCATCAATCAATTGGGCGATGATGTGCAAAGCGTGCACAACAAAACAACCTTAATCGGTCGACCGATACCTTATATTGGTCGACCGTCCAATGAAAAAACATGTAGTTCTCAGGGTCAAATCGGTCGACCGATACATGTGGTCGGTCGACCGACCAGAGTATAGGAACAAGAATGTGGTTTTCAAGTAGTTAAATTGATTTTCCCAAAAGAATTTGTGAAACATTATCATGGGGTGTTAAAACATGTTTAAAATCTCATATTTAACATAGAGAGGATTTGGCCAAACACTTATTCATCATTAAAATATGATTTTTGGGATCTAATCTCCCTAAACATCCCTTAGACAGGTTTTAGTTGATTAATTAGGATTCTACTCATCAAAATCCTATCTTTTCTTCATTTAGTGTTTGGATCTACAGATCTTATTCATCAAATTAGGGTTTTAAACCATTAGCAATGAAAAATAAGGGGGTGGATTTGGAAAGAGGTAAACTTGCCTTCCAAGATCACTTTGATCCCCCAAACGCGCGAGGAAACACGATCCTCCTTCAAAAATTCTCCAAAAAAGGAAGTTGAGAAGTTAGGGTTTGGAGGAGGTGACTGCTACAACGTGAGAAAAGAAAATTTGTGTGTGTGTGTGTGTGTGTGTGTGTGTGTGTGTGTGTGTGTGTGTGTGTGTATATATATATATATATATATATGATCAAACAGACCCGAACTCACCTGACCCGAAACCTAATTCTGAAGGTCTATTGGTCAACCGGTCCCTCTGATCAGTCGACCAATGAGAAGATAGATTTTAGTCAACAGATCTCATATACATTAATACATATTTACACATATATGCATATATATATATATATGCATATATAGATATATAATCGATCTCAAATCGATTAAAATCAGATCCATTCATTCCAGAATGATCTCCAACCATAATAAAAATCAAATTTTGGGGGTTTTACATTCATCCCTCCTTAAAGAGAATTTTGTCCCCGAAATTCAACAAATAATCACAATGTATGTATCACACACGCAAAGTTTACACTTAACGTCTAGAATGTGAATACTTCCACTTAACCGTTAATTAAACAGAACTAGTACGTCGGCCAAAAATTCAAACAAGGAACCTCCATGTATATACCATATATTCTGAATGATTAGATGCTAAGTGTTAATACCCACATTCCAGTACGAAGTGTAAATACAACTATATAGGTAGAATAATAACCATCAATGTTATATCTAGAAATATACATGTTCGAAAAAATATGGATAGTCACGACACATATCTTCTTCACGCTCCTAGGAAGCTTCCTCAACTCTCTTCCTGTTCCACTACACCTTAACCAATGGAATTACTTTATTTCATAATTTCTTGTCCTCTCTAGCAAGAATGCAAACAGTTGTCTCAATTGTAGTTAAATCTGCTTGAAGTTCTAAATCTGGTGTATCAACCACTCTCTGTTTGTTCTTCGTCTCATAAGTGTTTCTTGAGCATAGAGATATGAAAAACATCATGCATACCCGACATCGATGCTGGAAGGTCTAGTCGGTACGAAATAGCTCCAACACGATCTACGATCATGAATAGACCAATATATCTCAGGGTAAGTTTCCCCGTCTGTCAAACGTTTGACACCTTTCATAAGTGATACATTCAATAAGACATAGTCTCCAACCTAAAATTCTAAGGGTCGTCGCCTCTAATCTGTGTAACTCTTCTGTCGACTCTGGACTGTAAGAATACGCTCCTAAATTAACGCTATCTTCTCTGAAGTCTGTCTAACAAGATCTTGCCCAAACAATAAGCTATCCTCCAATTTTGCCCAACAAAACGGAGATCTACAGAGCCTCCCATACAATGCCTCATAAGGAGTCATACCTATGGTCGATTGATAACTATTATCGTAGGCAAACTCAATCAATAGTATATGATCTTCCCAACTGCCTTGGAAATCGATTACACATGCCCAAAACATGTCCTCCAACACTTGGTTGACTCTCTCTGTTTGACCATCCGTCTGCGGGTGGAAAACGCTGTTGTAAGCTACCTGGCTTCCGAAAGAATTCTGGAAGCTCTTCTAGAAATGTGATGTGAATACTAAGCCACAATCTGATACAATCGTCTCTAGAACTCCATGCAATCCTACAATCTTCCGAATGAAAATCCATGCATAAGTTTTTGTAGTATGAGTTGTCTTAGCTGGAAAGAAGTGTGTTGACTTCGTTAGTCGATCAATAATCACCCAGATGGAATCATTTCCTTTGCTAGACCTCAGCAATTCTATAATGAAATCCATCGAAATATCTTCCCACTTCCACTTAGGAATGAGTAAAGGCTGTAGGGTTCTAGCTAGTCTCTGATGCTTTACCTTTACCTGCTGATAGGTAAAGCATTTAAATACATACTTTGTAACATCCCTATGCATGTTATTCCACCAAAAGTGCCTCTTCAAATCCTTGTATATTTTGGTTGTGCCTGGATGCACAATGTACCTGGTACGGTGTGCCTCATCGAACAGATCTTTCTTCAACTGTGGAATATCTGGTACTACTAATCTGCCTTTCATTCGAAGGCCTCCATCTGATCTGATGGTTCAATTCGCCTTGGGCCATTTGGAAATTTCTCCATTTCGGGTTCGAATCCAAGAGTCCTCCAATTGAGCACTGACCACTATTTCAACCCATGATGGCTATAATGCTAACACCCTCAAAAATGTACTGCATCCACCAACCTCTGGCCTGAAGTCAAACTGACTAAGGGTAAGGATGTCTCAGTACAATGAGCATCTTAAATCTGCAAGTTTGTGATGACGCTTTCTGCTCAAAGCATCGGCTACAACATTCGCCTTCCCTGGATAGTACTAAAGCGTGAACTCGTAATCCTTAATGAACTCGACCCATCACCGCTGCCTCTGGTTGAGTTCCTTCTGAGAGAAAATATATTTCAGGCTCTGATAATCTGTAAATAACTCGAACTGAACCCCATAAAGATAATGTCTCCATGTTTTAAGTGTGAAGACCACCGCTGCCAACACTAAGTCATGAGTGGGGTAATTCTGCTCATGAGTCCTTAACTATCATTAGATATAAGTAACTACTCTTTAAGTCTGCATCAAAGGTCTTGTCACTGCTCAGAATGATCAACACTGATGCGGTAGTCAACTTGACCTTCAAAGTTTCAAAGGCATTCTGACACTCTGGCCCCCAAACAAACTGAACACCCTTTTCTAGTCCTGATAATGACTCATCCGTGTAAACAATAAAGGTCTTGTCATTGCTCGGAATGATCAACACTAGTGCGGTAGTCAACTTAGCCTTCAAAGTTTCAAAGACATTCTGACACTCTGGCCCCCAAACAAACTGAACACCCTTTTCGTAAGTCATGTTAATAGAGTAGCAATTTTGGAGAAATTATGAATGAATTTCCTATAGTAACGAGAAGCCCCAAGAATCTCTGTAACTATCTTCAAAGACTCCTAATCAAGAACTGCCTTAACTTTAGCTAGATCAACTGCAATACCCTCCTTGCTAATGATGTGGCCCAAAAAAATTTGACCTCTGAAAGCCAAAACTCACATTTGATAAAGTTCACATATAACTGGTGCTCTCACAAAGTCTGCAATACCAAACGAAAATGTTGCTCATGCTTGGCTTTGGACTTTGAGTAGATGAGAATGTCGTCGATAAAAATAATCACGAATTAGTCCAGATACGGACGGAAAACCTAGTTCATCAAATCCATGAATACTGCGGGTACATTAGTTAGCCCAAATAGCATGACAAGAATTTCAAAGGACCCATACCGAGTTAAAAATATGGTCTTAGGAATATCCATCTCTCGGACGCACAACTGATGATAACCAGATCGAAGATCAATCTTCGAGAAACACTATGCTCCCTACAACTGGTCGAATAAGTCATCAATCCTCAGTAACGGATACCTATTCCGGATGTTGACCTTGTTTAATTTACGGTAGTCGATATACAAACGAAGGTTGTTGTCCTTCTTCTTCACGAAAAGGATCGGTGCTCCCTACGGAGAATGGCTCTGCCAAATAAATCCCTGAGCAATGAGCTCCTCTAACTGAGTCTGCAACTCCTTCATCTCAGCAGGTACCATACGATAAGGTGCATGAGATCTCAGTGTTGTGCCCGGCTGTACCTCTGTGTAGAATTTAACCTTTCTCATTGGAGGCAATCTAGGTATGTCCTGATACTCTGAGACTACTCTGATCTCACATAAAACGACACCCCCATCCCACTACAACACCTCCTCGATGTATACTAGAAATAACTCTGTAAAGTGGTTTCCCTGTGAGGTTGCTATAACTAACTTAGTCCCATCGGAAGCTCGCAAACTGACTGTTTTCGCAAAACAGTCGATATTGACATGGTAGGTGTTGGCCTTCTTATTTTGATGATGATTAACAAATAATTTATAGCTAATGTTGTTTGTCTAGTGTTTGTGGTTTTCTATTTATTGTAGACAAACAACAAGTTGGAGGATGGATGGATTGCGCCATAACGATCAAATTAAATGGAGGTTGGTGGAATAGTGGAGTGAAGCCTTGCTATTCAAGTTAAAGATCTAATTACAAGCTTCATCCAAGTTTACCAAGTTGAGCTGCAATGTAGATCAAGATCAAGCTTGGGTAATTTAGTTTTAGGTTTTATATTATGTGTGTTAGTACTTTAAGCTTAATCATATACACACATACACGTTTTGGTTTTGTATATATATATATAGTTTATATATATACATATATGTTTTTGGTTTCTGTTATATATATATACATAAATGTTTTTGGGTTTCCATGCTTATAAATATGAGATTACATATTTCATATTTATTATTGTGGTTTAGAAAATATTGCATAGAATATGCATATTTGTAAAAATATTGTGTTTCTAGTTTATAGACTTCATAACAACATTTTATATCCTTTATTAAGTCTATAAAAACGTTTGAAAATATTTCAAAGTTATGTTTATGTCAAAACATCAAATATCATGTATATCATCTTTTCATGTTTTGAACATACTTGCAAAATATATGAGTTTTCACAAATGGGAAATGCAATTTGAATTTTTTTTGTAACATGTTCATAAACATGTTTATAATCATTTCCCAAAGTTTCATAATTTTTGGACTTCATTTGTTATTTTTAACATATTTTTAAAAGTCTCAATAATCTGTTTTCAAACCTGGTAAACTGTGTATATCAGTTCACGGTCGACCGCGCGTGCCTCTACGGTCAACCGCACTTCATCCAAAGACTACGTCTGCATTTTATCAGATCACGGTCGACCGCCCTTGGCTCTACGGTCGACCGTAATTTTTCCAGAGAGTCAGCTTTGTTTTTCAGCTGTTCGCGGTCGACCGGACTTGCCTCTGCGGTCGACCGTGACTTTTCCAACTTTGCATCCCAACGGCTAGTTTTAGCCGCGGTCGACCGCCAGTTGTCCTTTTTCCAGCTGTGTTTTCTGAGGGCTTTTTGGTCTTTTTGCTTGGGTTTTGGCTGATGTCTTGGGTTGTTATAAATACCCCATTGCATTCAACTCTCTATAGAACTAAGAGAATGTTTTAAGAAAGTTTAACAAGGATTTAAGTTTGTTTAAAGGTGTTTAAAGGCTTGTTTCAAAGTTTCGGTTTTGTGAAGATAATTTCACAAGAGCAAGTGGAGATCATCATTTGGTGTTTGAGCAATCACTCTTCTCCCTCCCTCTTGTTATCATCTAGAGAAGTTTTCCTAAACTCATTCTAGCTATTTATTATTTTGTTTCTAATTTCCATAAGCTAGATTTATATTGAGTTTAGTTAAATTGTTTTTATTGAGTCTCTTTGTTCACACACAACCTATTGAGCTTATAGTATTTACATTCATAGTATAATTTGGGTTGTGGGGTTTGTGACTTTGAGTTGAGCCTAATTGAGTTCTCACCTTGTTTAGAGAACAATCATTTATTGTGAGACTTAATTGTGTAGATCACTTTGTAATACACTTGTACATCGAGAGGAGTGTGTGGTGAGGACGTAGTCGATACCGAGAGGAGTGGCGTCGGTGGCCTAGTGAGAGGTGATAATTGAGGTTTTCGGTGAGCTAGAAACCGAGTGTGAGGAGTGACGTTGATCGGTGAGCGTTGAAAACCGATACTGTGAGGTGTAAACGTTGTTCGGGTGAACGTAGAAAACCCGGTTGTGATAGTGGAGATCTCCTCGAGGTGAGGAGCGGGGACGTAGGTCGTGGGGACCGAACCTCGTGAACATATTGTTTTGTTTGTGATTGCATTGGCGCACTTTTATATTCGTGCTTATTTTTCATATTGCCTTTGTCAATTGCTCATTGTTTATTTTATCCACTATCTAGTTTAACTTGTTTCCCCTTGTGCTTGTTTCATATCCTTGCATAGTTATCTTGTCACTTGCTAGGATATTTATTAGTTAGTTTTAATTGACTTTTAAATCGGATTAGATTAGCAAAAACCCTATTCACCCCCCTCTAGGGTTCTTTCGTAGCGACCTTAGAGTCTAACAATTGGTATCAGAGCTTGGTGCTCTTTGATTTAAGGTCTAATCACCTTGAGTTAAAGATCCAAGTTATTTTTTTATGCTAATCTTGTTTTGATTGCATTTTTATTTTGCTTACATATTTTTACAAATCATAAATATGAATGATGCATCTTGTTTAGGCTATGATCCTAGTGTTGCTCCAAAATTCAATGCTTTTTCCTATGCTCAATGGTGTTTTAGATTTAAGTTATTTGTTAGGTCTAAAAATATTGATTTGTGGGAAGTTATTGATAGTGGTTATATTGTGCCCACATTGGAGAAATCCAAGTGGAGCAAACATGATAAAAAGATGTTTACTATGAACAAGCTCGTGTTAGAATTTTTATTAAATGCATTTGATTCTTCAATGTCTAACAAGCTTGATTCTTTTGATAGCGCTTATACATTGTGGAAATTCATCAAAGCACATCAAGGGAACTTGGAGGCGATCCGACAAGCTTTGGAGGATTCCTCTTCAAGTTCTATTGGAGTATCACCATCATGCACACGGCCACTAGGCGAGAGCCCTAGTGTGGTAAGCGAGTCCGATTCCGATGATGATCTATCTATTAATGAACTCGCTTGTGCATATGATAGATTAGCGCATGTCTACAAGAAATTACAAAATGATTTTATTGATTTAAAAAATAAGCATGTTAATTTGAAATCTGATCATGAGTTGCTAGTGTCCAAATTTGATGTCATTGTAAAAGAAAATACTATGCTTAAAGAAAACAATGATATGTTAAATTTAGAAAATGAAAAATTAACCTCATCCATCACTAGCTTATCTCATGCTAAAAATAATGTCATGTTAGAAGTAGAGAACATACAAAATGATACTGCTTCCTTTATAAATGACTATTTATGTTCTACTTCTAAAAATGCATATGTGCCGAAAAATAAAGATTTGAATCTTATGAATAATCGCATTTCATCTTTAGATTCAACTTTGAAAATATGCTTTGATAATCATAAGAGGCTTATGGATATGTGTGCCAAGTCTAAGAAATCATCCATTCATCATGCACATATATATAGCAAAGTTTAAAAATGCTCTATTTGCGGCCGAAAAGACCACCTTGCTAAATTTTGCTATGATGCACATAAACCCACTAAGGCTCATATTATTTCCTTTTGTGCATCTCATAAGGCTTCTTCATCACACACTCATGCACATGCACATAATATTCATCATAAGCATGCTAGTGTGTATCATTGTGATCTTTGTGGTCGGTTTGGCCATTTGGTAAAGTTTTGCTTTGATTTGAAAAAGAGTTCTAGTTTGCCAAATACCTCTAGTAAACCACATGTTTTTAAATGTAATGTTTGTGGTAGGTTTGGACATCTTGCTAAATTTTATTTTGATGTGCAAAAAGCTCCTATTTTGCAAAATGTTCCAAAAAGACCACCTTTGTTTAATGAGGTTTCCCATTTGCAAAATGAATTTAAAAGACAATATTTATTTGCAAATGATTTTTGTGCACACTCACTTGGTCAACACAAATCTTTTCACTCTTTTCATTGCACGAATTGCAATCGAAAGGGTCATTTGAATGAATATTATTTTGACTGTGTTCGTGCACCATATGCGCCCAAACGGATTCATAACCCTAGGGCTTTGAGCTTGAATGATAGGGGTCATATCCCTAACCAATTCGGTACTAAAAATTCTTGGGTACCAAAATAATTTTTTTCTTAACCAAGAACTTAGTATTTTTATTTTTTTCTTTTTCTTGGTTTTTAAAACATGCTTTGAAAATTTTTAAATATGAAAACAATTTTTCTTTGATCAAAATCTTTTGTTTTCATGACTATGAGTTTTAATTTTCATGAGAGGTTTGTGTTTATATAACCCTCCGGGTTTATTGGGTGTTTATTCCCAAATCATGTTTACCGGATGCTAGAATGATTATATGGGTTGGAACAAGCTTAAGAACTTGATATATTGTTGCCTCTCTTGAAACTCTTTTGTCAAAGATTTTGTTTTGATTTGTTGCTTTGAATTCATTATATTTCACTTATATGATGATATTTATATATTTGTGCTCATGGATCATCTATTCGTGCCTTATAATGTATTCTATGAGTGGTTTGATCAAGTTATACAAAGAAAGTTTTCTTTATTGATCAAACATCACTTTTGGACTTAAATCTTGATTTATGACTTCATTTGGTTGAGTTGTTTTCATTCGAAATTTTTTTGCATGATTCTTATGTTCTTCCTCTTTTGATTTTATAAATCTATTTTTTATACATGGTTTTTAGGCTTGTGTTTTGAGATACCTATTTATCATGACGTATCATTATGTGTCCTCATTGTATCATTGTATGTGAGTGATATTTAGCACATTTTTCATTTATGCTTGCTCACATATTTGCCATGATCTTTTATTGCATATATTCTATATGGCATTTCGATAGGGAGAGCAATCCCTATACTTGTTTTATACTCACCCATGCTTATATGTAGGGGGAGCTTTCGCTCTCTTCATTCTTGGTGTTTTTCCCTTTTTGATGTTGTCAAAGGGGGGGAAATATTATGAGTATAACCTTTCTTGTTTATATGCATGATATATTATACTTTGTATATTCATTTCCTTTCATGTATATATCCTTTGTGTAAATTGTTTATCATCATCAAAAGGGGGGAGATTGTTGGCCTTCTTGTTTTGATAATGATTAACAAACAATTTATAACTAATGTTGTTTGTCTAGTGTTTATGGTTTTCTATTTATTGTAGACAAACAACAAGTTGGAGGATGGATAGATTGCACCATAACGATCATATCAAATGGAGATTGGCGGAATAGTGGAGTGAAGCCTTGCTATTCAAGTTAAAGATCCAATTACAAGCTTCATCTAAGTTTACCAAGTTAAGCCGCAATGTAGATCAAGATCAATCTTGGGTAATTTAGTTTTAGGTTTTATATTATGTGTGTTAGTACTTTAAGCTCAATCATATACATACATACATACACGTTTTGGTTTTGTATATATATACAGTTTATATATATACATATATGTTTTTGGTTTCTATGTATATATAGTTTTATATATACATATAAGTTTTTAGTTTCTATGCATATATATATAGTTATATATATATACACAAATGTTTTTGGGTTTCCATGTTTATAAATATGAGATTACATATTTCATATTTATTATTGTGGTTTAGAAAATATTGCATAGAATATGCATATTTATGAAAATATTGTGTTTCTAGTTTATAGACTTCATAACAACATTTTATATCCTTTATTAAGTCTATAAGAACGTTTGAAAATGTTTCAAAGTTGTGTTTATGTCAAAACATCAAATTTCATGTATATCAACTTTTCATGTTTTGGACATACTTGCAAAATACATGAGTTTTCACAAATGGGAAATGCAATTTGAAAAATTCTTTTTGTAACATGTTCATAAACATGTTTATAATCATTTCCCAAAGTTTCATAATTTTTGGACTTTATTTGTTATTTTAACATATTTTTAAAAGTCTTAATAATCTATTTTCAAACCTGGTAAACTGTGTATATCAGTTCACGGTCGACCGCGCGTGCCTCTGCGGTCGATCGCACTTCATCCAAAGACTACGTCTACATTTTATCAGATCACGGTCAACCGCCCTTGGCTCTGCGGTCGACCGTAATTTTTCCAGAGAGTCAGCTTTGTCTTTCAGCTGTTCGCGGTCGACCGGACCTGCCTCTGCGGTCAACCGTGACTTTTCCAACTTTGCATCCCAACGGCTAGTTTTAGCCTGATTAATAACGGTTAGTTTTCTGTCCTTTTTCTAGCTGTGTTTTCCGAGGGATTTTTGGTCTTTTTGCTTGGGTTTTGGCTGATGTCTTGGGTTGTTATAAATACCCCATTGCATTCAACTCTCTATAGAACTAAGAGAATGTTTTAAGAAAGTTTAACAAGGGTTTAAGTTTGTTTAAAGGTGTTTAAAGCCTTGTTTCAAAGTTTTGGTTTTGTGAAGATAATTTCACAAGAGCAAGTGGAGATCATCATTTGGTGTTTGAGCAATCACTCTTCTCCCTCTCTCTTGTTATCATCTAGAGAAGTTTTCCTAAACTCATTCTAGCTATTTATTATTTTGTTTCTAATTTTCATAAGCTAGATTTATATTGAGTTTAGTTAAATTGTTTTTATTGAATCTCTTTGTTCACACACATTCTTTTGAGCTTATAATATTTACATTCATAGTATAATTTGGGTTATGGGGTTTGTGACTTAGAGTTGTGCTTAATTGAGTTCCCACCTTGTTTAGAGAACAATCATTTTGTATTGAGCCTAATTGTGAGGATACACATTGTAACACCCTAGTACATCAAGAGGAGTGTGTGGTGAGGACGTAGTCGATACCGAGAGGAGTGGCGTCGATGGCCTAGTGAGAGGTGATAATTCCGAGCACTTGAGGGAGGCGATACGTGAGGACCAACACTTGAGGTTGTAGCTTGTGTATGTACATTGTGAGGATTTGTGAGAGTTGTCGGTTGACTTGATAATCGAGTGTGTAGAGAAGTTCCGACTTCCAAATCGGGTGTGTCGTGATAGTGGAGATCTCCTCGAGGTGAGGAGCGGGGACGTAGGTCGTGGGGACTAAACCTCGTGAACATATTGTTTTGTTTGTGATTGCATTGGCGCACTTTTATATTCGTGCTTATTTTTCATATTGCCTTTGTCAATTGCTCATTGTTTATTTTATCCACTATCTAGTTTAACTTGTTTCCCCTTGTGCTTGTTTCATATCCTTGCATAGTTATCTTGTCACTTGCTAGGATATTTATTAGTTAGTTTTAATTGACTTTTAAATCGGATTAGATTAGCAAAAACCCTATTCACCCCCCTCTAGGGTTCTTTCGTAGCGACCTTAGAGTCTAACAGTAGGAAGATAACCAACCAAGAATCACATCGAATTCAAACATGTGCAAGATGATAAAATCAACTATGAACTCAGACTCATTTAAACTGACAACACATCTCCTACAGATATTCTCTAATAGGGACACCTCCCCTAAAGGAGTAGAAACTGACAACAGAATGTCCAAAGGCTGTGCAACTAGCTAAAGCCTATCCATGAATGCAAAATATATAAAGGAGTGCGAAGCTTCTAAATCAAAAAGAATCCGAGCTGGGAAGGAGTTCACAAGGAATATACATTCTACCATGACCTCGCTCGCACTATGATCACATGGTATGACTGTATAAACTCAACCAGAAGATGCGGTCTGCTGTACTGAAGGCTCTAGAGTATATAGAACCATATGTTCCTGAGGTTGCTCCTGAATAGCATGCACTTGGCCCTCTATCCTCTGAACTATCGATCCTAATTCAATTCTATGCTGCTGATCGCACCCACGACCCTACTGCTGACCCTAACCTTTCCCCTGCTGTCCTCCTGCCAGCACATACAGCAGTCCCTAGCCAGATGACCATATTTGTTGCAATTGTAGCAATTTTATTGAAACTTGCGTTACTTTGGCGCTTTCTGTTCCTGATGTCCCTTCTGATAAGGACCCTGCTGTTGCTGCTGTTGTCCACCCAAACGAGGCCCACTCTACTGCTAAGGTCCTCCAGGTCTTGTAAATGACCTCTTGCCCTTGCCTTTCTCCCTGGACTATCCTGCTTTAGAGCTTCCCTCTTTGCTCTTTTGAAACATAACGGTCTTAGCCTCAAGGAATATAGCAGCATCGGCCACCACTCGCACAGAATGATAACGACAAGATACCAGGTAGCGACGAATGCTTGGGTGAAGTCCCATCAAAAACATTTGAGTCTGGCGTTCCCCCGTGTGCCACAAGCCTGTGAACCTGAATAAACTCATGAATTTGCTTTCATAATCAGCTACTAACATGTTTCCCTACTCCAATCAAGATAGCTCTGCCTCTTTCCCAGCCTTTGCTGCTGAAGATATATATTGTTCATCAAAGAAATAAATAAAATCCTCCTAACTGATCATCATCTGCTGCTCTGGTGTAAACTGAAGTCTATACCACCCTCCGACGTCACCCTTGAGGCTAAATGCTGCCAACCTCTGCTTTTGGACTGAGTCGACATCAAGCATATCTAGGATGTTCCCCACATCCTCCTTCTACTTGTGGCTACAAGTGAGTCCGATGTTCCCTGGAACTCTGGTGCACTCAGCTTCTAATATCTCTCCACTAAACAAAGCCAAGTCTCCTGCCCTGCGGCTCTGTCAACAGCTGCTGGTGGTGTAACTGCTGGTGATGTCTCTTTAATAGGCACAACCGACACAAATGGTGGTGGAACCACAGGAAGGGGTACTGCTGACTAAACCTGATTCGTTACCCGCTCCTTGAGCGCTGCCAATCTGGCTGCAATCGGTGCCATGAGGTCAATTAGATACTGTGAAGCCTGCTGCGGCTCGGGCTCTGGTTCAGCTTGCCCAGCTCTCTGGGTACGAGATCTACCACGACTACGTCCTCATCCCGACATCTATAAGTTTAGGAGGAGAGCTGATTAGACACAGTAAATGAGACCACAAGCATATATAACATAGCATATAGCAATAGGAAAAACATAACACATAGTATCCTTGAAAATACTTCATAATCAAAGTAAGTTAATCATAAAAAATTCAAAATTTTTGAGTTATGCGAATTATGGCCTCACTCAATCTAGGAATTCCTAGCGAACTCTATACATGAGCCCAAAGGAAACTCTATACTAGCTCCATGACTCTGTACTAGAGCTCTGATACTAACTGTGACGCCCCTAGTTTCACACAAGATTGCAGTCCAATGCGAACCTAAAGATGTCAAACCTGTCATGCACTCAACATTATGCATAAATATATTGCACCATCACGTTAAGATCACTCTAGCAGATATCAAAAATAATAAGTGAGAGTAGATATATCAAAAATAACAATACAAGGATCACAATACAGAGAATAAATATCCAATGATAAGCATAATTATGTTCCAACAGAAGAAAAGAAAGTACATCTGATAATCTGGAAAAAGAGTATCTGATCATCTGATCTCTAATACATAAGAGTCAACTGAAAAGTACAAAGGTACTCAGCCTCCAAAATGAAATGCATCTCTACAAGAAAACTAAAATCATAGATAGTCTACCATGGATCACCAACCAGCTACCTATAAATGACAGCGACTATGTTGAATCCCCACAACCTGTGACTCTCCGAAACTCTAACCCGTTACCTGAAAAGAGGGGAATACAACAGTGTCAGAGCGCTAGCAAGAATATCTCCACTCGCCCCCAGAGGAAGGGTTGTGTATACAATGGAGGCTCTACCTATAATATACATCATCTACCTATATCATTTATCATGTACTAAGAGGAGTTAAGATTTAGAAACCCACAACACAAGATGAGTACGTTAAGGGAATAATCCAAACAAGGAAACCCTCATATATATACCATTTATCTCAAATTGTGGATCGCTAAATATCAACTCTGAATTTTATAAGTAAATAATCACACAGGAAAAAAATACATTACCAACACCTCACCCAAATATACGTCATATATGCCATATCATAGCATCTCACACTACCCTTGGGTAGGTAGCACAGAAATGAAAATACAAATCTGTGAAAAACCTCGTCAAGGACACATCGTGCATGTCTAAACTCAATACACTACCCTTGGGGTAGATGACACGTGAGCAAATATACAATCATGTGTACTTTTCTTCAACTAAAATAGTGTGGAGTATAGGTGTTCATAATATCCTATGGTGCATCGCGATATCTTGTGGCTCGCTACCTAATTCGAACACCCTGTGGAGTATATGCATATCAGCCTAATCCGAAATATAATGCAAACAAAAAGAATGTGGAGTCTCAGTACTCACATCATTCTGTGGTTCATTGTGATCTCATGCAGCTCACAACCAAACTCGGACACCCATAAAGAGGTATGATGTGGAGCATAGGTACTCGCAGTATCTCGTGGTTCATCGTAATCTCGTGTGGCTCACAACCTATCTCGGCCATCCATGCAAACGTTGACACTAACTATACAACTTGATAATTATCGCTCCTACATTGTGACAGCTTGACACATGGTCACGCACTCCCGAAGATATGTGTGTGCCCTAACCTAGCGTGTACACTACCAGGCCACACACGTGCATCGACGTGCAGTCCCATCCTTCGCATTCATGACCAAACGTACATGGGAAAATTAAAACTCACAATCTGCTTCTGATCAATCGACTGATAAATCTCATATGTCGACTAGGCGGCGACATGCATAGCGTGCACAACAAAACAGTCTCAATCGGTCGACTGGTACCCCATATCGGTTGATCGACCATCCAACAAAAAACATGCAGTTCTCAAGGTCAAATCGGTCGACCGATACATGGGGTCGGTCGACCGATACATGGGGTCGGTCGACCGATACATGGGTCGGTCGACTGATCAGAATACAGGAACAAGAACGTGGTTTTCAAGTAGTTAAATCGATTTTCCCAAAAGAACTTGTGAAACATTATCATGGGGTGTTAAAAACATGTTTAAAATCTCGTATTTAACATAGGGGGGTGGCCAAACAATTATTCATCATTAAAATATAGTTTTTGGGATCTAATCTCCCTAAACATCCCTTAAACAGGTTTTAGTTTATTAATTAGGGTTCTACCCATCGAAATCCTATTTTTTCTTCATTTAGTGTTCGGATCTACAGATCTTATTCATCAAATTAGGGTTTTAAACCATTAGCAACGAAAAACTAAGGGGATGAGTTTGGAAAGAGATGAATTTGTCTTCCAAGATCGCTTTGATCTCCCAAACGTGCGAGGAAATGCGATCCTCCTTCAAAAACTCTCCATAAAATGAAATTGAGAAGTTAGAGTTTTGAGGGGGTAACTGCTGCAATGAGAGAAAAGAAAATTTGGGTACATTTATATATATATGATCAAATGGACCCGAACTCACTCGACTCGAAACCCAGTTCTGAAGGTCTATCAGTCGACCGGTCCCTTTGATCAGTCGACCGACCAAAAGATGAATTTCAGTCGACATATCTCATATACATTAATACACATTTACACATATATGCATAAATCAGATCCATTCATTCCAGAATAATCTCCAATCATAATAAAACTCAAATTTTTAGGGTTTTACAGAGGGTATAGCGCTAGCGATAAGTGGCGAGTCATGGAAGCTAGAGACACTAGCAATGACGACAATGGACAGTTGTTGGTGTGGAGTTTGAGGACGAACCGTCTTTTGATTCGGCTCTATGAGCGGGCCGACAAGCACTGCCTTTCTTGTCAACCTTGCAAGTTATTGACCTGAATTTGAGGGGATGAGGGTAGTCGACTCGACTGATAAGGTCGAGTGTAAGTCTGACTCGACTCGGAACTACTAGGGAAAGGACAAATGTTTGTGGTGCTCAAGTCGCCCAGGCTAGAGAGTGAGCTGATCTATTGATTAGTATTGATCTGGGACATGTGTCGTCTCCCAGAGGGGGATTAACACTTAGTGTAATTATTGACATAACATCACTATTTCTGAATATCATATTTTCCAATTTTCATTGTTTGTTTGCAATGTAAACATCACATTTCCAAGAAATTGTGATCTTTTTATCCCATTTTATTCGATTTACATCCATTTCCGAGTTATAAATTTGGAAATGTGATTTTTCCAAAGCATGACATGGCAGTTTTCTTTTTGGGAGTTTTCCCATAATTAGGAGGTAAAATAAACAACAAACAACATAATAAAAATAGGGATTGAAGCATTTTATCTTTTCTAACTTGAGCTGACATGGCATTTTGTGGAAACCCGCAAACCAAACAACTCCTAAGTCCTAACACGAATATCTTCTTATTATTTGCTAATTCAAAGAACAAAACTGTTTAAACGTTTAGGGGCCCATGAGGATGTTTTGTTAGCTACAGCTTTATGCGAAAATCCTTATTCGGCCATGAAAAATTCCTCAAGGACCCAAAATATGGGACCAATAGAGGGGACAAGTGAGGTATCTCCCTCCTATTAGATAATGAGTTGGCCATCATTAATGATGATCAACTCATTATCCAATAGGAGGGAGACACCTCACTTGTCCCCTCTATTGGTCCCATATTTTGGGTCCCTGTAGCAAATATATGGGCTTTTGATATTCCATTTAATGGGCCATATACTGGCAGGCCATATATGGGCTTTTGATATTCCATTTAATGGGCTACAATGAGTTTGTACTCGATCGAAGAATTTTCTATTTAAAGTCTAGCAAAAAATGAGAGATTTATATTAAATATGAGTATCATCTCAAAAAAAATGTTATATTATATGGAAAAACACACTTTATATCCTAGCAATATTATTCATGCAAATCATTTTCATGTAAATCAAGGGGGGGGGAGGTAATATAGGTGATTGGTAACTAAATTCTCTTTGAACATACTGTGACCCTTTTAATTATCCAGTAAATGGTAATATGGTTGTTTCGGGTGAGAAAAATAGCTGAAGATAAGGTAGTCGTAGTTGAGATTGATTTGTTGAGGGCTCCCTTGATTCTTTTGATTGGCACTGATTTTTGGCGGTGAATGTCCCTCCTGTAAATCACTGAATAAACAGTTTGAAGGCATCGAGGCATGACTACCCCGATGACCCTCCAATGCTTAAGCTAATGAATGTAGAAAGTGTTAGGTCTCTTATTTTGATGATGATTTACAATCCCTATTATAGGTACTACTTGCTTGTTGAGTGATATAATACATGATTATGTCAAGCAATTTAGTGCCATAATTGGAGGATAGATGGAACTTACGCCATAACGATAATATCCAATGAGGTGGAGGCAAGTTGATGAAGAAAAACTATTTAAAGAGAAACATATACAAGAGGAGCTTCATCAGCAAAATTAGTAAATATCAAGCCTCAAGAGTTGTATACATATGTGAGTGATATTTGTATTTTTTTTTTACTTTCTCTCTAGATCATAATGTAAGCAAGAAACAAAGTAGATAACATTTGAAGCAATTGGGGTTCACACACACAAACTTTTAAAATCATATTTTTGACCAATTTTGAAAAATGATAAGTTTTTACATTTAATATATGATTTTTCAAAAATTCCTTTTCTAACATGTATATATTCATGTTTATAAACATTTCCCAAAATTTAACATTTTTTAGAATTTATTTGCTATTTCAAAAATTAAATTTTTATTTTTAAACAGACTTTCTTCATGTTATCAGTCGACTGAACAGTGTTATCAGTCAACTGAAGAAAAGGCTTGTAAAGTACAGAAAGTTTCTGCTCAGTCGACTGATGAGTTCATCAGTCGACCGATGAAGGTTGAGCTGCCTGTAATGGTCAGATCATCAGTCGATTGAATAATATCATCAGTCGACTAATGGCACTGTAATGGCTAGTTTTGGTTTCAGCTGAATTTTTTGAGATTTTGGATTTTTTTAGGATTTGGGCTATTGTTTGGGGTTCCTATATATACTCATTTGCCCTCTTCACTTCAAAAACGATGCAAGCAAGAAAAATTCTTTGAGTTTGTGTTTATTGTGTGTTTTGAGCTTAAACACTCATTCTTCTCAATTCGGATTTACACTTTCAATACCCACAACCACAAGCTTCATTTGCAATATCTTAATCCTTGCCATAGGGGTGCTGTAAGAGAGATTTTTCCATCTTATTCTACTGTGTGGAGAGCTTGATCTCGAAGAGATTAAATTATATAGTTGTGAGATCTCGGGGGAGATCGTCGTGAAGAAGTTCTGGCTTTCAAATCGGGTGTGTTTAGTGGATTACCATCGGGAGAGGTGGTCGGGGACGTAGGTCGTGAGGACCAAACCTCGTGAACACATCGGCATATGCAATTTGGCTAACTATTCTCTCTCTCTCTCTCTCTCTCTCTCTCTCTCTCTCTCTCTCTCTCTCCCCCCTCCCTCCCTCTCTCTCTCGCTCTCTTATTTACTACTATAGTTTTAAATTTGTGTCTTTGTTGCATTGAATTTCATAAATTAGACATTTATTGTTTGATTACCTTATTCACCCCTCTCTAGGGTACTTTCATTTGGTATCAGAGCGATGTCTCTATATTTGTTGAGGTTTAATCACCTTAGAGTAAAGATCCAAATGGACTCAAACATGAATGTGCATATGCTTGAAGGTCAATCAACTACTAGACCTCCTTTATTTACCGGTAATAATTTTGCATATTGGAAGGCTAGGATAAGAATTTATTTGTGATGCATTAATCTTGACATCCTAGAGATAGTAGAGAAGAAATATATTGAAAAACCTAGCAAAGACATGACCGAAAATGAAAGGCATTTGGCTAACTTTA
Organism: Asparagus officinalis; assembly: GCF_001876935.1. Lineage (NCBI taxonomy): Eukaryota > Viridiplantae > Streptophyta > Magnoliopsida > Asparagales > Asparagaceae > Asparagus > Asparagus officinalis. The sequence continues at coordinate 120,702,995 of NC_033800.1, forward strand.
ATGTTAAAGCCATGAACGCCTTGATTTGTGGACTCACTCCAAATGAGTATAATAGAGTCTCCACGTGTACAACCGCACATGAAATTTGGGAGAAACTATGTATCACTTATGAAGGAACTCCTCAAGTCAAGGAGTCCAAAATTAGTAGCCTCATGCATGAATATGAGTTATTTAAGATGCTTCCAAATGACTCAATTGATGCCATATTTTGTCGATTTACTAATATTGTTAATAAATTACATGGCCTTGACAAGGTGTTGGAGAATTAAAAGAAGAACTATAAAATCCTTCGCTCTCTAACGTCGGCATGAGAGCCCAAAGGTACGGCTATCGAGGAAGCCAATGATCTTACGACGCTTACACTTGATGGCTATATTGGCAAACTCAAAGTTCACAAGAAGAAGATCAAGGAGAAGGAGGAAGAACCCCAAAGAACAAATGAAGAGCCTTCTCAAAAGATGAAGACTATTGCGCTCAAAGGAGCAATTGATAATGACTCCTCCTCCTTGGATAGTGAGATTGATGTCTCTAGAAAAGTGGCTCACCTCTCTAGGAGAATATCAAGATTGATAAAAATAAATAAAAACTTTAAAAATCATTCTAACAAATTCCCCTCTCGTGTAGGTAAATGCTTTGAGTGCAATGAATCGGGACATATAGCAAAGGATTGTCCCAAAATAAAAGAGAAATACATGAAGTACAAGAAGAAGAAGACGATGTATACGGGATGGGAGGAATCCGAACCAAGTGACTCGGATAGTGACGAAGAAGCCACCAAGATTGCCCTTCATGATCCAAACGTATGCTTCATGGCTCATGAAGATGAGGTACAATCCGATACCGATGATGAATCATATTATATACAATGTGAGATAGGAACTGCTTTAGAAGAACTAAATTTTGAATTTAACAAATTAAGAAAAGAACATTCTTCTTTCAAGAAGTTGCATAATTCACGTGACTCAAAATTTGAGCAACTACAATCCTCACTAAATGATGTCATTGCCTTAAAAGATAACATAATTAGGGATCTTGATTTTGAAAATAAACAACTAAGATCTCAAATTAAAAAATTTTAAAATGAAAATGAAATGTTAAGAACTAGTCATGCTTCTACTAGTTATAATTATCACCACTTTAAAAGAACATGGTATCATAGATCTCATGCCCCCACCTACAAGAAAGATTTTATTTGCATATATTGCATGAAATATGATCATACTTCTACACATTGTAGGATTAGAGATAATATTTATTATTATGGGTTGATGTGGGTTCCTAAGGGTACCAAGAGTACTAACATTCAAGGACCTAAGATTTGAGTATCTAAAGCTTCTACCACTTGTTTACATGTAGGAAACATCTCGCACAAGACATAGAGAGATGTGGTACCTTAATAGTGGTTGCTTTTATCACATGACGGGTAATAAGGATTTATTTGCAACCTTATCAAGGATGGAAGGAGGCACTATCTCTTTTGGTGACAGTGAGAAAGGTTAAATTGTAAGTATTTGTGTTATTGGTAAGAAGCCTTCTCCCGTTATTGAAGATGTTTATTTAGTAAATGGACTTAATCACAATCTTCTTAGCATTAGTCAACTTTATGATAAAGACTATGATATTAATTTTAAACTGGATAAATGCATTGTTAGTCTTAATGACAAAACCATTTTTGTTTCCCTTAGAAAAGCTAATGTGTATATTTTGAGATGAATGAGCTTATAGATCAAGATAAGAAATGTCTTGTCACGGTAGATGGGCATCATTAGATTTCGCACAAAATACTTGGACATGCTCACATGAGATTAATTTACAAGCTATCAAAGAAGAACTTAGTAAGAGGACTATCAAGCCTAACCTTTGTTAAAGATTCCCAATGCGAGGAGTGTGCCAAAAGTAAACAAGTCAAAAAATCTTTTAAATCCATAAATGAGGTATCCACCAGTGAACCCTTATAACTACTTCATCTTGATCTTTTTGGTCCTATGCATGTTGCCTCACTAGGAGGTAAAAACACTATGTGTTTGTTATAGTTGATGATTTTTCATGTTTCACTTGGGTTATTTTTCTTACAAATAAAGATGGATGTTTTGAAAAATTTCCCTTTTTGTTAAAAGAGTTGAAAATAAAAAAGATTTGAAAGTTGTAAAAATTTGAAGTGATCATGGTGGTGAATTTTAAAATAATTTTTTTAGTGATTTTTGTGGCCATCATGATATTACACATACGTTTCCACTCCAAGAACACCATAACAAAATAATATTGTTGAATAAAAAAATTATACCATACAAGAGATGACATGTACTGTGATTAATGTTTTTGATTTGCCAAAATATTTTTTGGTGAAAGCCGTCAACATGGCTTGCTATGTTTTAAATCGTGTTTTAATTAGACCTATTTCAAGAAAATATCTTATGAACTTTATTTTGGAAAAACTCCAAATGTTAGCTATTTCCGGATTTTTGGTTGCAAATATTTTATTTTGAACACAAAAGATCACCATGAAAAATTTGATTCAAAGATAGATGTATGGATACTTTTGGGATATGCATCAAGGAGTAAGACTTATAGAGTTTTCAACAAACGAACACTCGTTGTTGAAGAATCTATAAATGTTACATTTGATAAAACTAATGATGGTTTACAAGATGTTGTGCCTAGGAATGATGATAACATTGAGGGAGGATTGGAACTTTTGCAAATAAATGACAATCCCTCAACGTTTGCATCAAAGGATGGGGAAGGAGGGCTTGAACCTAATCAAGAAGAACTACCAAAATTATGGAAGTTTGCACCGGATTATCCTAAGGAGCAAAGTATCAAAAGTCCATCAAAAGGAGTTTTGACTCGCTCAAAGGCTATCAGCGAGTGTGGTAATGTTACTTTCTTATCCCAAATTGAATCTAAATGTATTGATGATGCTTTGAATGATGAATTTTGGGTTATAGCTATGCATGATGAATTAAATTTTTTTTTAAAGAAATAATGTTTGAAAACTATTTGTGGAAAATTTTGCAATAAGAAAATGAAGGAAAGAACTGTATTTGATTTTATTCTCTCTAACTGCTTAGAAAAAGAATGATTACAACTCTCTCAAATCTCGATTACAATTGGATTTCCGATTACAAAAGAGAAGATCTGGAAGATCTGATCGAAAGATCTTCTCCAAAATCCAACCTCGCCTGAAAGATCCTCTCAACAAAAATCCGCCCCTGATCTGATTATCAAAAATCCGATCCTTTACTCTGTTGAGTTCGTTGCTATTTATAGGGGGATTATGGGTGTAACTCCCCCCCATAATCCGCGCCTAAATGGGGGTTTAGTTACCCCATTAATCGGGTGTAACGACCCACTAAAACCACTCCCCAGATCGTGGGTGATGAGCGATTTTTTTAACTGCCTGGATCGTGTTTGAACAGGTCAGAACTTTGACATGCGTTCTGGCATAGATTCTGTGTTTGAACGCAGCATCTGGAGGTGCGTTCTGCAGCGATATTGAGCTGCGTTCTTCTATGTTTGAAGGTACGTTTGGCAGCAGTATAGAACTACGTTCGACGTCAGCTGGAGCTGCGTCTGGCAGCGGTTGAAGCTGCGTTCAGCTGCTGATCTGAGCTACGTTCAGAGGCTGATTTGAGCTGCGTTCAGAGGCTGATTTGAGCTGCTTTCAGAGGCTGATTTGAGTTGCGTTCAGAGCTGATTTGAGTTGTGTTCAGAGCTTATTTGAGTTGCGTTCAGAGCTGATTTGAGTTGCGTTTAGAGCTGTGCTTGGCAGCGATTGGAGCTGCGTTTGAGCTTCTCTGTCTTTATATATGGATGACACCAATGGCCATTCGAGAAGGTCTTATTCAGGCCATTTGTGACAATTGAGGCATCTCAATAATCACTCTATTTCGTTGCACAGCTTTGCACTTCTCAGCATGTCGAATATTTGCCCATAGTTCTCTAGGTCTTCCTGCTAAAATCATTACACTGCTCATCAGCATCTCTAATAGTTGCTAAATATAATATTAGTCATGTTGTTGTCGCAGCCATCAAGATCAATCATCTCACATAAGAAATTGCATTCGTGTTTGCAGCGGTTGAAGCTGCGTAGGTGATTGAATTGGTGTTGTGTCTGGACGATGGTACACGGGGAGGACTTCCACGTCTTGGTTTGGAGAGATCATTGATTTGTAATCTCTTTCTGTCAGAGCGTTGCTAACGATCGTCGTTTTGTAATCTTTGCTTTAGCTCTTTGATATGTGAAAATCTTCAAATTGTAGCCTTCTGGAAGTCGTCAGATTGTAACTTCCATCATCGGTGTTTGATGGGAAATCAACTATCTATTATTATTTTTAGACAGCCTACAGAACCCCCTCCAAAGTTTTTGAAAGTTCGCGGTTGACTGAGACAAATTTTTGAAATACTTTGGAACCCAAAAATTTCGTTGATCAAATGCGCCTCATCATAGATTGAGTGGAGCACCTTCGTTGACCTCCTCATTCTTTTTTGGTTCATCCGTAATGACTTGGGCTTTAGCTTGTTTTACTAAGTTCGTCATCTTCAGGGAAGCTGAGCATTTCTGGGTTTATGAAAAATTTATCATCATAGATGGAGAAAACCACAAGCCTGTATAAGAAGGACTTTATCCCCAGCTTAGTCAGGAAGATGGCCTCAGAGGGATTTATCTTCTCTCCTGATCATATCACCATTACTTGGAATATTAACCCCTTTGAAAGGGTTATTTATGTGATAGGCTGAGATTGATCACCAGAACGCATGTCCAAATCACGCGTTCGACTGTTGAAACGTGAAGTTGCGTTCGGAAGTTGAAACCCCTTTTTTTTTTGAAAACGCGAGAATCACGTTTCGGGTGAGATTTTGCCTAAAATCCCGCTTCGATTTGATAGCTACAGCTGTGTATAAATGGGTTACTGAGGTCAAATCAAAAGGTCATTCGACTTTTCCCCTTTCTTACTCGATTTCTGAACAGGGCTCCTGTTCATCTTCTCCAGCATTTCAACGGAGGAAAGGATCTGTTCCTAAATACTTCGCCCATCTTCTTCTTCCTCGCCACGATTGCTATGGGACCCAAGAAGAAAATAGCTTCTAAGTCGAAGACCATCCAAGCTCAGGATATTCCTTCGGCCAGAACCTCCGGGGATGATCAAATCTCGACGCCTTCGTCGCTGGTTTCTTCAACTAATGGTAAGGTTGGACCATTGGAAGTTGATTCGACAGATCTAGTGTCCCCAACCCCTGATTGACGATCTGTATTTAAGCTCAAGAGATAATTCTGAGTTGGTAATCAATTTCAAGAAAACGCATGGCTAGCTCCATCGTTCATAAAATTTCAACGCAGGTTTAGACCCTGCGTTTAAAATCTTGGAGGTAGGTTGAGATCCCGCGTTCAAGACTCCGAACGCAGGTCTTAATCTTTCGTTCAAAATTTTAGATGTGGGTTGAGACCCTGCGTTCGAGAATCTGAACGCAGGTCTAAACCTTGCGTTCAAAAATTTAGATGCAGGTTGAGACCCTGCGTTCGAGAATCCGAACGCAGGTCTAAACCTTGCGTCTAAATTTTTGGCTGCAGGTTAAGGCTCTGCATTAAATGATCTGGACGCAGGTCTGAGACTTCTTCTGACTAATTTTTCTATTTGCAGTATGCTACTCCAACGAGTCTCTTTCCTTCAACTACTACTTTGGTCACGCGGGAGGTGCGGTGAAGAATACAATTTTTAGTATTGCCTTCGAGTATCCAATATTCCAGGACACCCACAAAGAGCGGGCGAAACTCATCACTCAGGCTTTTCCTGAGACTCTCAGGTCTTTGGTTACGAATGCCAAATTTGAAACCGTAGAGCGTGAGATTTTAAAGAAGCCATCCTTCCTATTCGGGGACTCTGTAAAAATGGATCCCAAGCGGATGTCCGAGGGGAATTACAAATGGCTGAAAGTCGTTAACAACCGTCGTCTTTTCCTTCCTAATTTGGAGCGGATGTGGCCGGTCTCTTATTATCAGTGCGCTTCTATCCCGCGGTCGATGAATTGGGAACTTGTTCAGGACCAAGGCGGTGTTGCTACGAGGCACATCACTCATCGGGGTACTCATCCCGCTGGTTTCAATAATTTTATGGCTTTAAAGCCAGGTTTATTCCAAAAAGATCATCCTGTCGGAGAGTCTGCTAAGTTGGCGGAGGTGTTCATTAGACAATTTATCTCTGTCAAAGGAGAATTCCCTGCTCAGGATTTTAGGGTTCCTACATGGGTTCACTCCAGTGACACGGACTGGTGGGCTCGGATGATAAATTTTGTCTTGGAGGAGCTGGAAGAACCTTTGAGGATTTCGGAATTAAAGGTTCCAATAATGGCTACCCGATACGGAATCTCTCCAAATTACAGCGGACTCTTTGCTATGCTGGAATTCTACAATCCCCACACCGGCACTTTTTCACCCCAGTTGGTGAATTAGGTTTCGCTCTTCATGAGATGTTTGAGATTTCTGGATTGTCCTTCGGAGAATTGCCTTATGAGGAGTTTGTTCCCGGAAATAGGGAGTTGGAGATCTTGAAAAATGGTGCTCCCGAAATCTACAACACTTACTGGGAATTGATGTGACATTTCCAGATATGTGCTCAAACTACTGGGAAGAGAGCAGGCGGTGTAAAACAGGGACAGTAGGCAGAGTATCTTTTCCACAATCTGTGGGACAAAGAAGCTAAGGTGACTCGCTTAGCGGCCAGTACCCTCGAGGAGATCACGGAACGTATCAATGACACAACCTCTCATTATACTTGCGAGGTAGAGGAGGATGTCTTCCCGGTGTTTACCACGTTCGAAAGCTTCCACTATCAGGCAGAAGTCCCTATCTCTGATATGGCTTTGTTCGCTGGTTTTCTGACTCTTTGGTTGAAGCGTTGTGTGGTACCCACAAGACCGGTGGACGCTATTACAGTAGAGGTCTTGTACCCTATTGTTCTATTGGCTTATGGACGACCCTTGAATCTTCTTTCAGCCATGGTGTGTTGCTTACAAAGTGGCTTATGGGAACTATCTTCCGAGTTTATTGCTGTCAAGAAATTGGACTCCGACGGGAAGACTATCATTCAGACCCCAACCCCTCGGGTGCCGATGCCGTATATTTATTTGGTATCTTAGTTCGTGTTGCACTGCCCTTAGATAATGATGACTCCTGAATCAAGTGGCACTTCAACTCCTCTTGTTCAGCAATTAGAAACCTCTGAATGGGCCGGTTGGTATCAAGTTAAATTTTGTGAAATATTGAGACGGGATTATAATTACGAGATTGCTTGCAAGTTTCCCGCTTTCGAGGGCGGCACGTATGGAGAACTTCATCAAGACACTTCGGGACCGAATTCTTTCACCATGCTTAGCAGGGGTGCCTTTTGGTGGCTCATAAACATTCGTCCGGGCTATCTTATTTTTCGACAATGGCGGAAATGCTTTATTGAACCATATCAGCCTTATCGCTTTTCTCGGCAATTTGGCTATGATCAGATTTACGTCGGGAATCCAAACCCTGCTCTTGCGTTCACGGGTAATGTGTATGAAGGAGCAAGGGCTTGGTATTACTCGGTAGCAGGATGTACAGGAGCGAAATTCCGACTGCCGCACAAGATGCCCAACATTCGTACTTCTTTGAGCTTTTGCACGTGGTACCAAGCTTCCTCTCAAATTTCAGCTTACAACATGAATACCTCTTGCTTGGAAGCCATCCGCAAATGGTACGCCTCAAAGAAGAGTGCCAAAAGGTTCCGCGCCCGTGGTGCTAGCGAATATTTATCATATGAGAAGTCGATTCCCGAGGATGAACGACAACAATCACCAGAGCAAGTTCAGGAAGAGGTCAGGATACCGGATACTCGTGAGGTAGAACCTTCAAGAGTTCAGACTCGGAGTAAGAGTGTCACTGGAAAACGGGCGTTGGGGCCGGTTGAAGAAGCCAAGTATGACAAAAGAGCTCATCGGAAGTTAACGCTCGAACCCCCTGCTTCCAAACTTATGTCGGATGCTTAGAAAGCATGGCGTACCGAAGAGGAAGAACAAGAATCGACTGCTATGGAACTCTCGCCTCAGCCTGGTCTCCCCACAGTTGGTCCTGCTTTAGGAGGCCAGGATTCTTCTGCTCATTCATTGCATGAAGAAGAGCGTGGAGATGAATCTTTTGCAGGGGGTGCGGAGTTTGTCCCCGAAGACACGCTTCATGATACTGCCTCCACTGCTTCTCATGTTGCAGAAGATATACCTCCTGTCCAAGAACCTACTGTGACTACCCAGCAAGACCCAGTAGCGGACAAGTCTCCTTCTGCTTCTATGTTACTACCACCTGCAGGAAGTACGGAGTTAAGCCCTACGACTGGGGTCATGTCAAAACCTACTATTGCCGAGGATCCACCAGCATTTTCTTCCGTAGGCGAAGATGAGCCCATGGACCATAGCGATGGCGATGATAATATGGATGATGATGGTGACCAAAGTGGGGGTAATGAAAATGATGACAACTTAGGTGATGACAGCATGATCCCGATGACTGGGATATTCCACCACCGTCTTCTGCCGACAAAGCGTCAGCCTACATTCCTTTACCTCTCACTGGTAAGTATCGTTTGTTTCTACTCGACTAATCATACAGATCCTATGATACATGAGGCGAGTACTGTCACCCCTCCTCCGACACAACAGCTTACGCCACCATCAGCTCAGGTGTCAGAGCCACCTCGCTTGGAGACCTCAACGACGGCTCTTCCACCGACGACCTTATTGATAATTTCTCTAGCCTCTACGGAAGTGGTAGATGTGCCAAGGTCATCTGAAATGGGGGAGTTGATGGCTCTGCAATCGAGTCCCTCTCAGCTGGACATCAGCATTCCTTCACAAGCCATCACGCCGAACTCACCTGCTGGTCTTTTACTTGGCTCTGTGTCTTCAGAAGTTTCTGTGCCGTCTCCCATAGCTGTTTCGAGTCCCACGGACATGCCAGATTTTCTTAAGATTTCTCTTGACTATTTAGAGAATCTCACCAAGAAAGTGATTGAGGTTATATTGGCCGGCCGAGATACTTTTGAAGCTTTCAAGCCTATGCTCACGAATAGTTTAAACAACCTCAGGTTCGTGGGTGATGCCAATACTGTTCAGCGTTGCTCAGAGGCCATTTCGCGCCTAGAGGCACAACTAAGGTTCTTGGAGGCTTTAGGTCGTGCTGATATCCAGGCGCAGATTGCATCCACATTTGAGGATATTCGGGCCGAAGAAATTAATAAGTATGAAGCCGCTCGACATCATATAGCAGAGAAAGAGATCTAAGTGGAACATCTGCAACAACTGCATGCTCAAAAACAAGCTGAGCTAGCACTCTCCAACACTTCTTTAGAGAATTTACGAGAGAAGATCATCACCGCTGAAGCAGAGTTGGCTAGGATGAAGGCTCAGTTCAAACAAGAAGAAGCCATCGTCACTGAGCTCAACGTCAAAAATGCTACCTCTCTGGTAAATTACCGCACAAAAGCTAGTGCCCTGGAGGGGGCTAAGAAGGAGGTGGAGGCGATACTGTCTAGCGAGGACGAGCTTCGGAAACGGGCCGAGATGCTGGTTCGGGCCGACCATGAAGAAAAACTTTCTGACATTAAGTCTCAGTTAGCCTCATTTAGTTTGATGAATTGATGAACTTGCTTTTGTATTGTTCTTTTGGTAGGAGCAACGCTCATCTTAGGTCACCTTGTTTTCCTTTGAATAAAGGTAATGCTGCCTTTTGGCTTTTCATTGTTTCTTTTTCATATCATGTTCTGACATGGAACGATGAAATACCAGTTTGATATTGCAACAACAACTATTTATTCCTCTTGTATTATGCTTTTGCCTTAAATACTGGAATAATCCTGTAAGTGCCAGGAATGTAATATTAGCATGGCACACTTTGTGGTCTTGTCGCTCTATTGTTAATAGTCGACAAGTGGAAGGTGTCGCGATTAGTGCAACTTTAAAGACCTATCGCTCTATTGATGAGAGTCGATAAGTTAGAAGTGTTGCGATCGGAGCAACTTTGGGGACCTATCGCTCTATTGACGAGAGTCGATAAGGTAGAAATGTTGCGATCGGAGCAACTTTGAGGACCTATCGCTCTATTGACGGAGAGTCGATAAGGTAGAAGTGTTGCGATCGGAGCAACTTTGAGGACCTATCGCTCTATTGACGAGAGTCGATAAGGTAGAAGTGTTGTGATCGGAGCAACTTTGAGGACCTATCGCTCTATTGACGAGAGTCGATAAGGTAAAAGTGTTGCGATCGGAGCAACTCTGAGGACCTATCGCTCTATTGACGAGAGTCGATAAGGTAGAAATGTTGCGATCGGAGCAACTTTGAGGACCTATCGCTCTATTGACGAGAGTCGATAAGGTAGAAGTGTTGCGATCGGAGCAACTCTGAGGACGATAGAGTTCTATTTCTGTGGGAATAGAACTCATCATGGGTTTAATGTTGGGATTGGAAAGACTTTGTCCACTATTTTGTTTAAATTCTGCAGAAATTTTAAACTCAAGCAGTATATTTTCCAAAAATCAGATTCTAGAAACAGGGGTACCCCCTGCGTTCATGCTCCTGAGTGGAGCTGCGTATTTTTGGGAAGAACGCATTTCCAGATTGTTGCGTTTAGTCTGGCTTTACGGACACAGGGCTTTGTTCCGCGTCTAATCAGAAGTCCAAGCGACTGAAATGATGACGAAGAGACCCCACCCGTCGGGAGTCTTGGAACTCTATATCATTAATTATTTATAAACAGGCTTTGATTAGTCATGTCAACAGCCTTAACGTTTAAACTTCATTCTTGAACTCCCAAACGAGTTTCTTCTCGTTAGTTCTATCTCATCTTCTGGCCATGGCTTCCGAGAAGTCTCGCTCGAACGGAGGCAAGAAGAGGGCGCGCCCTACACCGTCGTCAGAGGATGTTTTCGGGTCCTCTTCCGGACCGACGTTAACGCCTCCAATGCCTGGTCCTCGAGGTAAGTCTCGCTGCCTTCTTCGTTTCAGGCATTCTTTGATGCATTCTGATCAATGATGATGAAAATGGTTCGTCTTTTCAATCTTTGAATGTGAAAAGAACTTGCATATCTTGAAAACTGTTTGTCTTCTTGATTTTGGATGATTAAAGAATTTCCTATTGTGAAAAGAACTTGCATATCTTGAAAACTGTTTGTCTTCTTGATTTTGGATGATTAAAGAATTTCCTATGCCCCTTATTGTAACAAAGAGTCTGATTTTGGATGATTAAAGAATTTCCTATGCCCCTTATTGTAACAAAGAGTCGAACCCTTAATGTTAAACTCACGGAGAAGTTCCTGTGTTCATTGACGAAAACCATTCGTCTTAGATGCAAAATTCCTGCGTTCTTTGATCTTGCACGTAGCAGGGAATTTCTGTGTTTATTGATGAGATGAAGGGTTGAGCCCTTAATCTTAGACGCAGGAAGAAGTCTTGCGTTCGTAGTGATCCAACGCGGGTCTAGTTTCACTGCGTTCAGGTTGATCTTGACGCATGCCTAGACTGCTGCGTTTGCATTCGTATATGCTATTGACTTTGCTTTTTATTTGGTTGCAAGGTGGGGCTTCTGCTGCTGACCCTATTGTCGTATCTGACGATGAAGGAGAAGGATTGTTTTAAGAAGAAGCTCCTCTTATTCCACCCATCTCCGTGATCTTCCCACACGAGGACTTCGAGCGGGTGACTGATGAGACCGTTCGTCTGTCGCCCAATTGTGTTCTTTTCCTCTCTAGGCGTTTAGAAAATCTGGTAAGGCACGCTTTCTCCATTGTGATGCACAGGTGGGGCTCTTTCCTTGAGTTTCGAGCGCCTATCGTGGAAGGGTTGAAGGTTCTTGCGGAAGTCAACCCCCTCTACGCTAAACGTTTTGATGAGCAGATATATCGATACTCGGGGGCCGCTCGTTATCTCGAGGAGTTGCAGCACATAGACTTAGAGTCTAAAATCCAATATGCCATCGGCGACACTATGCTAAAGGAGGGAATTGCTGCTAGGGTGCGAGTTTTGGATATTTCGGAGAAGAAGGCTCGTATCTGGAGCTTGCAGAAGCAACGTCGCCAAGCCAGGGCTAGACTGAATGCAGGGGAGATAACTCAGGAAGAGTTCAGCCTTGAAGATGCCACTCTCACATCAGAAGCTCAGGCTGAGAAGGAGGCTGTCCAAGAGCTACAACAGGAGGCCTCTGCTGCTGCTGCGGTTCCTGATGCTGAGCTTCATAAGAGAGTTAGAGAAGAGGTGCTGGCTAAGCACGAAAAATCCATCTCGAATACAGAAGCTCATCTTATGAGTTTCTCTTTACTTTAAACCCCATCAACTCTTTTTATTTTGATGTTGTAATAACTCTATGTTATTTCTTCGAACACTTATTATCTGCATGAAATGAACTGCTGCTGTTTTTCTTGCATTTTCTATGTTTGTCTGGAATGCTGTAGTCTCGTTGCGATGTTGGAACCTCTGAAAATTATTCCCTTGTGTTTGAATGATTTGAACGCAAGCTTATTGAGGATGTACGGTCTTATCTTTGCGTCCAAACAGGTTTGAACGCAACTCTGATATTCGAGTTGTAGTTGCAAGACTCGCGTTTAGAGAAATCTGATGCCTTCCAACTTGTTGAGGATCCCCTTTGCTGTTGTTAGGGTAAACTCCAGAAGTTGTTAGTTGAAATTCTGCACTTGAACGCACTCAACGTGGATCTGCCCCTTTATAGGAACCAGGAACGCAAGGCTTCAGCTTGCGTTCAAGAGACTTGAAACGTAGTTATAGAACTTGCGTTTGGGGAAGCTAGATACATCTTAAGTTGCTAAGACTTTTTCATTGAATCAATCCAACAACTTAGGAAATTTTCTTTATTATAATACTTCTCGACAACTTAAATCGTCAGAGGTGTAGTGTTAACTTGACGACATACAAAGTAGGAGAATTATCTATTCATACAAACATTTGATGAGCAACCCTCAGCTAAGCTCAAGAGACTTGCAAATTATGGGTAATATTTCTTAAGAAATTTCCCGTTAATTGGCATCATAAGTCTGTCGCCTTTCTTGTTGATGAGACGGCAAGCTCCGTTGGAATAGACTGTTTCAACGACAAAATGCCCTTCCCATTTGGGATTAAACTTCCCTTTGGTTTTATGAGTCATCACCATAGGTCGTCGATTAGCCAGAACCAAATCGCCTTTCTTGAAAATCCGTTCCTTAACCTTTTTGTTGTAGGCTTTAGAAATACGGGCTTGATATAGTTCGATCTGTTGCTGAGCTTGAAGTCTCTTGTCGTCTAAAGCTTCGAGTTCTTGCAAGCGTCGTTGGTGCTTCTCTTCCTCCGTTAGTCCGGCTGTAATGGCGATTCTTAAGGAAGGGATTTGAATTTCTAATGGCAATACGGCCTCACAGCCATATACTAAAGAAAACGGCGTAGCTCTTGTAGGGGTCCTCACTGTTGTACGGTAGGCCCACAAACATTCACCAAGTCTTTCGTCCCAATCTCGTCGGCTCTTAGAGACAAACTTTTTGAGGAGCTTCACAATGGTTTTGTTAAAAGCTTCTGCAAGACCATTCGCTGGCGGATAATATGCCGTGGATGCAACACTTTGGATGAGAAATTTATCACAGAACCTCTGAAATCCAAAGCTAACAAATTGTGTCCTGTTGTCGTGAACTATCCGTCTCGGGACTCCAAAACGGTAGATGACGTGATGCTTGATGAACCTGATCACATTCGAAGTCTTGACTTCTTTCAACGGGATTGCTTCCGCCTATTTGGAGAAATAATCGGTCACGGCCAGAATGAATCGGTGTCCTTTAGAAGTTGGAGGAGAAATCGGTCCTACTATATCCATCCCCCACATTTCAAATGGCCAAGTTGCTGATGTGGGGTGTAAGTTTCCTGGCGCTTGGTGGATGAAGTCCCCATGAATCTGGCACGCATGACAGTGTCTAGTGTAGTCGACTGCATCTGAAAACATCTTTGGCCAATAATAGCCGATTCGTCGAAGACGATCTCCTAATTTAGCTCCGGGCTGATGAGCCCCGCATATTCCGTCGTGAGCTTCTTTGAGGGCCTCTTTCGCTTCTTTCCGGGAAAGACATCGAAGCAAAACTCCGTCATGTGATTTACGGTATAGGGTTTGAGAAACCGCATCATAATAGAACTGGAGGGCCTTTCGTTTGATAGTGGCCGCTTCCTTAGGGTCATCAGGCAATATTCCGTATATGGCATAGTCGATATACGGGAATCGCCAATCTCTAACTTCAAATTCCATCGAGGTTGTACAGACTTCCCCCGTCGGTGTCTTATCGGAGCTTTCCTCCATAAGAATCTTGAAACAGTATAACTCGCGTCCTGTAACCGAGATTGTAGTTTCAGCCCCTGGAGGTAGCGCTAATGAAGTTGCCAGCGAGGCTAAAGCGTCTGCATAAGCATTCTGAGCTCGCGGAATGTATTCAATAAAGAAACCTTCAAACTTCTCAGCTTGCTTTAGCACTGCGATATGATACGGGATGAGATCCTCATGCCGCACTTCGTATTCCCCTCGGACTTGATTAACAATGAGCTGAGAGTCACCATAGGCCTCGAGGTGCTGAACATTAAGTTCTTCGGCAAAGTAATACGGGATCAGATCCTCGTGACGTACTTCGTATTCCCCTCGGACTTGATTAACGATGAGCTGAGAGTCACCATAGGCCTCGAGGTGCGGAACATTAAGTTCTTCGGCAAATTGCATTCCTAATAGCAGAGCATTATACTCGGCTACGTTGTTGGTGCAGGGTTCGATTAGGGAAAACCCCCTTGGGATCACGTGACTATTCAGAGAAACGAGTACGACTCCCACTCTTGCGGTGATTGCTCCGTGAGGGTTTGCTCTAGATGCCCCGTCGAAGAATAACTTCCACACCTGCGTAGTTTCTTGAGTAACGCAAGTTTCAGCGACTTCGTCAGGCAACTCTTCATACAACTTAGATGTTCCTGGCACCGGGTGATCAGCTAAGAAATCTGCCAATGCTTGACCCTTGACTGCCTTTTGGGGCATAAACTGCATATCATATTGTGACAAGAGAATGACCCACTTTGCGAGCCGGCAATTTAGAGATGATGGTTTCGTCATCAAAACCCTCAAGGGATTCACCTTAGAGATGACGTGAATTGTCTGTCCCACTAGGTAGTGTCGCATCTTTTGAACCGCGAATACCAAAGCGAGACATTCTTTTTCAACTGGATTGTATCGGTGTTCGGCTCCCATCATAGTCCTGCTTAGGTAATAAATGGCTTGCTCTTGTCCCTGATCATTATTTTGGGCCAACAAAGCTCCGAGAGAATGTTCCATGGCTCTCACGTACAACAGGAACGGTTTTCCTGATATTGGGGCTATAAGAACCGGCGGTTGAGTAAGATACTCC
This sequence comes from Asparagus officinalis, assembly GCF_001876935.1. Classification (NCBI taxonomy): domain Eukaryota; kingdom Viridiplantae; phylum Streptophyta; class Magnoliopsida; order Asparagales; family Asparagaceae; genus Asparagus; species Asparagus officinalis. The sequence goes on from NC_033800.1 coordinate 120,718,420, forward strand.
TTAATCTCCTCAAATGCTTTTTGGCATTCTTCATCCCAAACAAAGGATACTCCTTTCTTTATAAGCTTAGAGAAAGGTTGGCAACGCCCTGAAAGATTCGATATAAATCTTCGGATGTAGGCCAGTCTACCTTGTAAACCTCTGAGCTCTTTGAGATTCTTCGGAGGTGGCATGTCTTGGATGGCACGCACTTTCTCTGGATCAAGGGAGATCCCCTTGGAAGTAACGATAAATCCTAGGAATTTTCCGCTTGAAACTCTGAGAAACGATTTCGTCGGATTCATCTTCAGCTGATGTGCTCGCATGATCTCGAACATTGTCTTCAGATCTGTAAGATGATCATCTTTACATTGGCTCTTTACTGCTATATCATCGACATAGCACTTGATCTTCTTTTGAAGGTGTTCGTGAAAGATCGTGTTCATTGCACGTTGATACATTGCACCTGCGTTTTTCAGGCCGAAGGGCATCACTGTGTAGCAATATACCCCCAGTGGTGTTCTAAAAGCAGTGTGTTTCTCGTCGTCCGGGTGCATCTTGATCTGATTGTACCCGGAGAATCCGTCCATGAAAGACATCCTTTCATATCCGCAGGTGTTGTCAATCATAACATCCGTGATAGGAAGCGGGAATTCGTCTTTCGGACAAGCGGCATTGAGATCGCGGAAGTCGATGCATATCCGGACCTTACCGTTCTTTTTGGGAACTGGAACAATGTTGGCTACCCAGTCTGGGTGTTGTTCTTCCCTAACAAAACCTGAGTTTATAAGCTTTCTAACTTCTGACTCAATTGATTCCATGATCTCTGGATGAAACCTGCGTTGTTGCTGTTTAACGGGTTTTGCATCCGGATCGATGTTGAGACAGTGCATGGCAACCTTCGGGTCAAGACCCGGCATATCTTCATAGTTCCAAGCGAAGACATCTATATATTCTCGGATGAGAGATATAAGGTCTTCTTTTTCGGATGATGATAAGTCTTCGGCTATAAAGATGGGCTTAGGATCATGTTCATCTCCCATGTTGACCTGGATCACTTTATCTTCAGTGGGTGGTTCGCGCTGTTCAAAGCACATATCCCACAAGATGTTGAGGCGTTTAATCCAAGGGTCATCGGTTGATTCGATTAATCCTTCATCACCCCCTGCGTCCTCATCCGAATGACTGGTCGAAACTATGTTTACAGTTAGACTTCTAAAGAAAGGCCCGACACTGACGTCGGATTCCTAAGAAGATGTCCCAGATGAATGGTCCTGACGCAAATAATTACTGATTTCATTTTCTGAGGTTGACGGGGTTGTGAGATAACCCACGCCTCTTCCAGTTTTTTGGTAATAGTCCGGAGGTTTTCCTTCGGGGGTGAGAGACATCCGAATTGGTGTCTGCCTTCCTCTCCCGAAGTTTAAACCCTGTTTTTCATTAAAGCTATACCCCATTCGTTTCATTAAGTGTATAGAATTGGGTTCATAATAATGAAATTAAGGAACTCCATCATCTTCTTCCGAGCTTCCCCGTCGGAGTGGTGTGGGTTTGACTTTACCGAGAAGGATTGGCTTTTGCCCTTTCTTTTTGGACGGGACTTCAAAGAAAGCCTTTTGTGCGTCTTCCACTTCTTCATCGGAAGCGAAGGATGACTTAATTGGCAGTGTAAGACACGCCTCTGCACACAATGTGTGCCATGAGTGGGTACCTGCATCATGATCATTCACTATTTGTCCAACTTTAAAAGATTCACCAGACAAATACGCCAAAATAAAATCTTCATTAATGCACCACTCGCCCTCACTCGGTACATTATTATTGTTCTTGACTGAACCAATTACATCAAAGTTCAACTCCCATGGAAAATTCCCTTCCGGATCCGGTTCGACATCTGCCTTATTACCGCTGTCAATATCTTCTTCCTCTTGCGATTCTGAGTAGAAGACTAAATCGGTATGGAAATTTTCCACTCCTCTGAAGGGGTATTTCTCCGCAGTCAGGGTTCGAACTTCGTATTCATCATTGACATACTTCATAACTTGATGTAGGGTGGATGGGACAATGCGATTTGCATGAGTCCATGGTCGTCCTAATAACAGATTATAGGACGTGTCCGCATCTATGATATAACAAGTCACCTCGGATCTGAGATCTCCGATCTGACATCTGAGTTTGATCTTTCCCATGGGCCGAGTGCTGTTAGCATTGAACCCGAAGATAGTAGTTTGGGTAGCGTGCAACCGATGCATGGGAATCCCTAAAACTTGCATAACTCTGTATGGCATGATACTAAGTGCCGAGCCTGGGTCAACCTGAACACGGCTGATTTCTGACGACCCAATGTATCCTGTGTAGTACAAGGGTCTATCATGTTTATGTTTCACTTGCATATCTTCCGGAGTGAATGATATGCAGGGCAGGCTTCTGACTGCTTGTAAACACCGCAGACAGGATTGATCTTCAGATGCTTCAGGAATTGGAGTAACTTGAGTGATGAAGCTCTCCGTGTTCTTCAAAGCTTCAATCGGAGCTTCTCTGGTGGTTTTGGACAACTTCAAGAGCTCATATAAGGTGATCCTGGCTGGTATGTTGGCCAACTGTGCCATCGCATTAAATTGGTAAGGGGCACTCACTTCGCCAAGATCTTGGTGAAGATTCTTGTTGAACCGGAGCTCTTTTTGTTTCCCTTTATCAACCGGCTTCTTTGGCACAGAACCCCCAGCGTCTTGGGGCTGTTCTTCAGCTTCTTGAGTGTTCTGGTCATAATTCCTCAAATAAGCTTTCCCTGACCGGGTACCGGGGTTGCCTTCTGGGTATGCCGCTAGGACGATCATCTCTTCTTCTGAGTCAGTAGGAGGTTTGAGATGGTCATTATTCTCATTAACAGAGGGGCTAATCATGTTGGATGACTTAGCCTTGCTTCTTTTCTGCTTGAATGCAGTGTTCGTCCATTGCTGATCTTCAATTAGGTCCGAATGGACCCACATGATCTCTCCTTTTGGGGTAGTGAGGGGTACCAACCCCCTGCCCTTCTGATGTAAGTCGGTGTTTTTCAGGTGCATCTCCCCTTTACGGACTGGGATGACACCGTCTGCAGCAGCTACAGGAGGAAAATCACCGAATTGGACCGCAATCAAGTTAGTAGATACAGTCTTCTGCTCCGGCTTCAGAGTAAGTACATTAGCATTCACCAAATTTTGCAAGATGTCCTTGAACACATAGCATTTTCTGGTAGGATGTCCCAAGAACCTGTGATAGCGACAGTAATTGGGGTCATCTACCTTCCCTGCTTCATCTGGTTTTCTGATTTCAGGGAGCTGCAATTTATTGTTCTTCCGAAGTAGTTGGAACAGAGTGTCCACATGCTCTTCTTTGAACGAATACTGCTTGGGCGCTCTTTGCTGATTGGGTGTCTTGCCTTGCTTAGTAGGCGGTGGTACTTGCGTGTAGTTAGCTGCTAAAGTCTCTTTTCCCTTAGACCGCTGAGCGTTGTTCTGACTGCGTTGCTGCTGCGGCTTGGGTTGTAGCTCTTCTTCAGCTTTGACCCGAGCGACAATCTCTTCAGCTTGCTCCCCTTGTGAAACTAACTGTCTCCAGGAGCGACATTCTGCTACTCCCATCTGAGCGAGGAGCTGAGTCTGCAGGTTGTGCCTGCAAGTTTCAACTAGAGTTGATTGAGTCATACCTGATGGGCATCGCAATGCCATACTGCGGAATCTTTCGACATAAGTTTTGATGGATTCTCCCTTCTTTTGCTTAGTGGCGAGAAGGGTCGGGACCGAGACTTCTGTGTCGTCTTCAAAGAAAAGCCTTTCCAGATCTACCCATTTCTGGATTGATCCAGCAGGCAGTTTCATAAACCATTCAAAGGCCACTCCTTTAAGGGTACCTATGAACAAGCGCGTCAGGATGGCATCATTGGCTACCACATCTCCGGTCTGTGACTTGAAGTAGTAGATATGCTGATTTGGTGATCCTGTACCGTCAAAAGGTTGTAGCGTTGGAGCCTTAAATTTTGGCGGATAGGGAGCTGTATCCCATTCTGCAGGGTAAGGCCGTATCACTCCTTCCTCGCGAAGCTCGCTTCTGTTGGCCATTGCGTTAAGGCGGGTTTCCAGCTCATCTACTTTGGTTGACTGAGGATATAACTCTTTTTCTATCTCCTTCTCATTGTCAGAAGAAGAATCCAAATTGTGAGTCTCACGATCTGAATGTTCGTGTGCTTTTTGCTTTCCCTTTGACGTTGTCCTCCGGGAAGACTCGGGTTTTTGGCCTTTTTCTGCCAGAAACTGGTCCAACATGTCTTTCAATTGGAGAAGTGTCTCCTGTTGCGCCTGGAGCATGACATGATGTTCGTCCACTCTTTTGGCTATGTCCTCGGGGTTTCCCGTCATATAAACAGAAACCTTCTGTGCTCCGACAGAGCTTGAAGATTGAGATTCAGCTATTGCCGAATGTTCATCACTTGTCGTAATCCCTTTGGCCAACTTTCGATAATCTACTGAGCGAATAGCTCCGGTCCGTGACCGGGTATGTCGATATACCCCTTCGAACTCATCGCAAATTTCTCGAACAGTCGGAGAATGGCTTCTTTCTGATTCATCAGAACTAGGACACGGGGCCTTTCCTCTGCTGGTCATGTTGATGGTGACCTGAGGGTATTCGGCTTCAGAAACTTTCTTCTTTTGATGTCGTCGTTTGGTAGGTCTTGCGACGTCAGACAGTCTGTCGAATATAGACCTGTGAGGCTCAGGCATACAACAGTGACATTCGGAAAGGACTGTTGAAATAAGCTGCTCACAATGACATGAATGAGCCGCTCGCTGCATTGGCTGTTTTCTGGAGAGTAACTCTCGCAAATCAGAGACTTGAGGATAATTCTTCGTCGGGGATGAGACCCCCTGTCCTTGAGTAGGCAAAACTGGTTCTTGTTGGACGTGAATTTTAAACCCACACTGATTCCCTTGAACTTGGCGGACCACATCGCATTCGAGAGTCGAAGTGCAAGGGTCTCGTTGTGATCTATAAACACCAGGCCTTGGCCTGCGTTTAGTTGATGAAACAGACCCCTCAGGGTCTTGTTTTGTTTGGACGCACTCGTGAGGTGCCTGTTTTCCCTTAACAGGGTTGTGTTTTGATTGGACAACGCACCACTGAGGGTTGCGTTTAAGTTGAATCACCCGAGGTTTATAATTAGATTCATTACCTCGAAGTGTGCATTCTGGAGTATGAACGCAATGCTTGGGCAGGGCTTTGGAAATACAATCCTTGCGTTGGGCCAGGGATTGATTTTCTCGGAGATGTGCTCGTCGGATGGATCTTCTTCGTCTTCGAGCGGTGTTTTTCTTGACTTGTTTCAGAACCTTAGCAGCAACGTCATCGGCATTGATTGTGCCTTTCTCTGTCATAGGCCTCTTACAACCAAGTACACGCCGTGTTAAAATGGGCGTTGGATCTTCAGCTTGCAGGGCGAGTTTGAGGTTTTGGCCAAAGGAGAGGGCTTTCTTTGGCGTCTCGACAGCAGTTAAGACCTCTTTAGAGCTCTTACGGGCATCTCGCCTAGCCTTAGGGCTAAGCGATCCAGAGGAGAGGGCCTCCTCGTACTTGGCTTGGTCAAACTCCATGACAAGAGTTTTGACGGTTGTTCTAGTGAGGTGAACGTCGGATTGCGCCACCACTTCCTCGTCAGAGAAGCTAGTCCCCAGCGGAGTCGCCATCTTTTGTTTGTGGAAAATTTTGCAATAAGAAAATGAAGGAAAGAACTGTATTTGATTTTATTCTCTCTAACTGCTTAGAAAAAGAATGATTACAACTCTCCAAGCTCTCGATTACAATTGGATTCCGATTACAAAAAAGAAGAGAATGATCTGGATTCTCTCCTTTGTTTAAAAAATAAAATTATAAAAAAAAAAAAAAATTTAAATAAAAAGAAAAAAAAATAAAAAAAATAAAAAAAAATAAATAAAAATAATAAAAATAATAAATAAAAATTAAAAAAATAAATAATAGATAAAAAATTAAAAATTCTGCGGGTTCTTCACGGTGGCGGTGAGATGCTCGCCTCGAATGCTTGGTCGAGTTTGCTTCTCGTTGACGGATCCGAATATTTATGGCTCACTGGAAGCAACTATCTTGTCTGGTTGGTTAACTCTTGACGAGTTTTGGATTTCAGAACAAACAACAAACTCTAATGATGATAGAGTTGTTTGAACCGAAAATAATTCGGTTAATGGGCCAAGTAGCGACAGTTTGGAGCTCCTCCGCTTGTTGATTCCTCAGACTGTGTAAGGAGTCATCTTTCCCTGATTCTGAAAGATCCGATCTCAAAAGTCCAACCCCGAACTCTGTTGAGTTTGCTGGTATTTATAGGGAGATTAGGGGTGTAACTGCCCCCATAATCCGCACCTAAATGATAGGTTTTGTTACCTCATTAATTGGTTGTAACAACCCATTAAAACCACTCCCCAGATCGTGGGTGATGAGCGGTTTTTTTTAAACTGCCTGGATCGCGTTTGAACAGGTCAGAACTTTGACATGCGTTCTGGCATAGATTCTGTGTTTGAACGCAGCATCTGGAGGTGCGTTCTGCAGTGATATTGAGTTGCGTTCTTCTATGTTTGAAGGTGCGTTTGGCAGCAGTATAGAACTGCGTTCGACGTCAGTTGGAGCTGCGTCTGGCAGCGGTTGAAGCTGCGTTCAGCTGCTGATCTGAGCTGCGTTCAGAGGCTGATTTGAGCTGTGTTCAGAGGCTGATTTGAGCTGCTTTCAGAGGCTGATTTGAGTTGCGTTCAGAGCTGATTTGAGTTGCGTTCAGAGCTGTGCTTGGCAGCGATTGGAGCTGCGTTTGAGCTTCTCTGTCTTTATATATGGATGACACCAATGGCCATTCGAGAAGGTCCTATTCAGGCCATTTGTGACAATTGAGGCATCTCAATAATCGCTCTATTTTATTGCACGGCTTTGCACTTCTCAGCATGTCGAATATTTGCCCACAGTTCTCTAGGTCTTCCTGCTAAAATCATTACACTACTCATCAGCATCTCTAATAGTTGCTAAATATAATATTAGTCATGTTGTTATCGCAGCCATCAAGATCAATCATCTCACATAAGAAGTTGCATTCGTGTTTGCAGTGGTTGAAGCTGCGTAGGTGATTGAATTGGTGTTGTGTCTGGACGATGGTACACGGGGAGGACTTCCACGTCTTGGTTTGGAGAGATCGCTGATTTGTAATCTCTTTCTGTCAGAGCGTTGCTAACGATCGTCGTTTTATAATCTTTGCTTTAGCTCTTTGATATGTAAAAATCTTCAAATAGTAGCCTTCTGGAAGTCGTCAGATTGTAACTTCCATCATCGGTGTTTGATGGGAAATCAGCTATCTATTATTATTTTTAGACAGCCTACAAAAACTTATTCCTAGACCTAAAGATTTTCATGTTATTGGAACAAAATGGGTTTTTAGAAATAAACTTGATGAATTTGGCATAGTGACTAGAAACAAAGCTTGTTTAGTTGTCCAAGGATACAACCAAGAGAAGGGCATTAATTATAATGAAACTTTTGTACATGTTGCAAGGTTGGAGTCAATTAGAATGTTTTTAGCCTTTGCTAGCTTTACAAATTTTAAATTATTTTAAATAAATGTTAAAAGTACTTTTTTGAATGAGTTTATTGAAGAAGAGGTGTATGTCGAGCAACCCCTAGGTTTTATTGATCAACTATTTCCTAATTACGTTTATCGGGTACAAAAAGCTTTGTATGAATTGAAACAAGCTCCTAGAGCTTGGTATGCTCACCTCTCAAGTTTTCTCATTGACAATGATTTTTCAAAATGAAAAATTGATAACACTCTATTTGTTAGAAAAAGGAAATTTAATTTTATTTTGGTTTAAATTTATGTTAATGATATTATCTTTGGTGCTACAAATGAATCATTGTGCAAGGAGTTTTTAAAGGTTATGCAAGAGTAATTTAAGATGAGCATGATAGGAGAGCTTACATTCTTTCTTGGTCTCTAAGTCAAACAAGCCAATGATGGGATTTTTGTGTCACAAAGCAAATACGCTAGAGAGTTGGTTAAAAAATTCGGCATGTCAAATTCCAAGCTCGCACCAACTCCTATGAGCACCTCCATCAAATTGGACGAGGATGAAAGTAGTGAGAAAGTAGATCAAAAGCTTTATTGAGGTATGATTAGTAGTTTACTTTATCTCACCACTAGTAAATCGGATATTATATTTAGTATTTATGTATGTGCACGTTTTCAAGCTTCTCCAAGAAAATCTCACTTAATTGTGGTTCAAAGAATTATTAAGTATATAAATGGTATTATTGAACTTGGTTTGTTTTATCCAAAGAATACAAATTTTTATCTTTATGGTTATTGTGATGCCGACTTTGCCGGATACAAAGTAGACCACAAGAGTACTAGTGGCACATGTCATTTCTGAGGCAATTCACTTATTTCTTGGTCTTCCAAGAAACAAAATTGTGTTGCCTTATCCACTACGGAAACGGAATACATTGCCGCCTGCTTATGTTGTGCACAATTATTATAGATGAAATAAAATTTAATTGACTTTGATTTATATTTTCATGATACAAAGATATTTTCTGATAATACTAGTACAATAAATATTTTAAAAAATTCTATTTTACATTCTAGAACCAAGTACTTAGATGTACGCCACCATTTCTTACGTGATCGTGTAGAGAGAAAGATATATCTCTTATTTATATTGATACTAAATTACAATTATCGGACATCTTTACCAAACCTCTTACTGAAGAAGATTTTTGTCGTATAAGAAATGAGTTATACATGTGTATCCTTTGATTGTTTGTTTTGATGATTTTTTCTTGATCTTGGTTTTTGGTTTAACATTTTCATATCTTAATATTTTATTATTCATACTCATTGTCATAACATGTTTGAATGCACAAAGATACTTAGAAGAGTGGTTGGGAGAGACCGGGGTTAATTCCAAAAGGAGTGGGTTGGTAGTAAAGCCCGAGGAGAGGTCGTAAATCCAAACACTTGAGGAATGTGACACGGGTAGGCCAACACTTAGAGAAGTATTTTTTGGGTTTTACAACATGTATATCATTTTTTATCCCATTTTCAAGTTGACAAAGGGGGAGAAATATCCTTTCCTTTGTGCACATAGATAGGAGGAGAAGAGTCTTATAGATAGGGGGAGCAACTATCTATAAGTAAAAGTTTCATTTTATTTTTGTTCCATTACAATGGTGGTTTGTCATCATCAAAAATGGGGAGATTATTAGGTCTCTTGTTTTGATGATGATTTACAAACTCCATTATAGGTACTAATTGATTATTGAGTGATATAATATAGGATATATTCTGTCAAGCAATTTAGTGGCACAATTGAAGGATAGATGGAACTTGCGCCGTAATGATGATATCCATGGAGGTGGAGGCAAGTTGATGGAGAAAAACTATTTAAAGAGAAACATATACAAGATGAGCTTCATCAACAAAATTAGCAAATATCGAGCCTCAAGAGTTGTATACATATGTGACCAATATTTGTATTTTTTATTTTCTCTCTAGATCATAATGTAGGTAAGAAACAAAGTAGATAACATTTGAAGCAATTGGGGTTCACACACATACACACTTTTAAAATCATGTTTTTGACCAATTTTGAAAAATGATAATTTTTTACCTTTGGAAAATGATTTTTTTTAAAATTCTTTTCTAACATGTTTATATTCATGTTTATAAATATTTCCCAAAATTTGACATTTTTTGGAATTTATTTGTTATTTTTAAAGGCACTTCAAAAATTAAAATTTTATTTTTAAACAGCTTTGTTCATGTTATTAGTTGACTGAAGAAAAGGTCTGAAAAGTACAAAAAGTTTCTGCTCAGTCGACTGATGAACCATCAGTTGACCGAAACAGCTCATCAGTCTACCGATGAAGGTTGAGCTGCCTATAACGGTCAACTCATCAGTCGACTGAACAGTACCATCAGTCGACTGATGACACTGTAATAACTAGTTTTGGTTTCAGCTAAATTTTCGAGATTTTGGATTTTGTTTGGAATTTGGGTATTGTTTTGGGTTCTTATATATACCTCTTTTCCCATTTCACTTCAAAAACTATGCAAACAAGAAAAATTCTTTGAGTTTGTGTTTATTGTGTGTTTTGAGCTTAAACTCTCATTCTTCTCAATTTTGGATTTACTCTTTCAATACCCAGAACCCTAAGCTTCATTTGCAATCTCTTAACCCTTGTCATAGGGGTGTTGTAAGAGAGATTTTTCCATCTTATTCTACAGTGTGGAGAGCTTGATCTCGAGGAGATCAAATTGTGTAGTTGTGAGATCTCGGGGGAGATCGTTGTAAAGAAGTTTCGGGTTTCAAACCGGGTGTGTTTAGTGGACCGAGCCTCGTGAACACATCGGCGTGCATTTTGGCTCACTACTCTCTCTCTCTCTCTCTCTCTCTCTCTCTCTCTTATTTATTGCCATAGTTTTAAATTTATGTCTTGTGTTGTATTGAATTTCATAAATTGCACATTTATTATTTAATTACCCTATTCAACCCCCCCCCCAGGGTAATTTCAGAAAAAAGTGGATATCTAATCAAATTGAGTATGAAATTATATTTGTAATTAGCGTACCACTATTGCCTTTTTATAATGGTTGGAGGGCAGATCAAGGAGAGGGAAATCCACGTTGTATCATCTGGTCAGTCTAGATGAGCTGTGAGTAAGCTTCATCCGACAAAATTGTCCACGTGTCCCTCCTCTGCTGGTTAAGGTAGTTAGAGTGGCCGGACAGAGCATAGAGAGAATAATCTTAATGATTGTAGTGGCATCCTCACATGAGTTAGTGGAATAGTTGGAATATGATGTAGCACACATAACGAACAAATTCATGGAAAAGTAGGAGCGTCATTAGCCAAATGTGGATTCAGATGCTTTATTGACTTGCATGAAAAGAAGTGATCATATCTCTTAATTCGGCAGGCGGATTCTGAATATTATATATGAAATCGCCTATCTCAAAGAGAATGAGTCAAATAGATTGACAAATTCCTAAATTTACATCAATATCACTTGTTTCTAGTAAAAATCCAAAAATTCAGTTTTTTACTTATTTTTAGTAATAAAGTTGGAGTTAATTTAGATCAGGAAATAAATTTAATTTCGATTCATGTTAGGCTAATTTGTTTCTTCTATTACAGGGAGTCTTTTTAGGGTATGATTTGATACTTTTCATTTCCTTGTAATTCTAATCCTAGTAGAAGTCTTATTTATTTTCTAATTAAGCAAAGCATTGTAAACCCCAGATGCATAACTTTTAACAATAAAATTCCTCTTATTTTATTTTCTTCGTGGATTTGAAGTTCTTCATGGATTTAAAGATTACATTTTTGTGGATTCAAAGAACAACTCTTGATGAGTTTCGTGTTTATTACTTCTGCACTTCGTTAAAATAACTCTATTTCATCCAAGGGGTAAACCTGCTCGTCTTGTCTTGTAAGGCAAGTCATTGATCTCAGCCTCGTTGATGCTAGGCAAGCTATTGGATGAGCTAGGTCGACCCGAGCAAGGAATGGATAGCCATGCTACCCGAGGTGATATCTGGTTGTCTTTCATAGTTAACCTTGAGTCACTTGGGAGTGTCAGATGTTTCTTAGAGGTCGGTTTTGTGGTATAACGATGATAAAGATAAAATATAGACTAGAATGCGTAACTATAAAATTTCATTGCATCTGAAAACAAATTTATCAATAAAAGACAAAAGATAATGGTTTAAATAAGCATACAGATTGAGTTTAAATTCATAAAGCGTATGAGGACTAAATTTTCTTTGCAATTCGAGAAAGTCATGCGTTCCGTTTACACCCTCATCTTTAACTCATGCAAACCCAAATTCATTTCATTAAACCCATTTAAACCTCAACTATGAGTTTCTAGACTCGTTTAAATTCGTTTCTAGATTCGGAGGGGAAGACAGTAAGAGAGGCTGCATAAGTAGTTCCCTAGCTGGTCCATTAAAAAACTGACCCACTTCTGAATTATCATACATAAGCAGTTCCCCTGGTCCAATTAACAACTAACCCTCTTTTGAATTATCAATCTAGACAAAATAAATAACAGATGGACTAATTTGGAATGACATAACTTTAGGGAGAAAATAGCAATTTTTATAATTTGAGGTACTAATTTGAAAATATTAAAATTTCAAGACACCAATATAACAAAAACCATAAAGAATGGCCTAATTGTATTGGGGTTCTCTGCACCCTTGGTTGCAGAGGACCCCTACAATTAGTTACGTGGACCAACAACAGGGCTTCATTTAGTTGGTCTCACTATTAAAAGATTTTTTCTATAAATTTTATAAAAAATTATCATCCCTAGGATCCCTAAATAACGAGAAGTTATTGGTAGAATTTGATCATTATCTATGATCAAGGATATGGATGATCCTACTAGGCTGAGCGTTGTTCGGTGCATACCAATTAAACTAACTGCATCGGCCGAATTTTGGAGGTTCAATTTGGTTTCGAAAAAAACTTTAATTTAGTATGGTTTTAAATTATTTGAAACTGGACTGACTACTCATAGATGTAAATTGCCTAAAAATCATTCTCTTTCCAAATGAATAGATAACTTGTACTAATATTTTTAGGTATCTCATTCGATAAAGGTTTGGTTTTAGTTTTTATAGCTGATTTGACAAATTTTCTCTTCAACATACGGTATGATGCGAGCGAAATGTTTAAAGGAGTAATAACCTTATCTCTTAGCTAAAAATTTCTAACTTGACATGTCTATGACCAAACCGAACAAACTGAACTGAACAAACTAATTTGACTTGACTCAGTTTGATTTTAAATCTTGTGCAGTGTAATTAGATTTGACAGAAAATAGTCTAAACCCATCGAATCTAAGGCCTCGTTTGGCAAAAGTTTAAGGACGAGAGATTAAGAAGAATGATTAACATAGTTAGCCCATTTGATAGCCCAAAAGATTAAATTATTAACCCGTTAAGTAAGATTTAGTTTAACCATTGTGATCATTTTTAGTGTTTAAGAATAATAAAGATCTTGGCTATTTTCTTTATAAATAGAGGGGTTATCTCTTAATCCTTGTGAACAGGATGAATAGTAAACCCTTCACTTTGAAGGGTTAACTCATTTTAACCTGTCGAGAAGGGTTATCTTAATCACTGTTGTGTATTTTTTGTTTTTGGTAAATTTTAAAGGACTACCCCCACTTTAAGGGGCCGTTTGGTTCTTGTTGGTAAAATTATGTATTTATGACACAACTTGAAAAGTTGTTGTCCACCTCAACAATTTCACTTTTTTACTTTTTATTGTTTGTTTTTTATTCCATTGGAATCATAAAACACTTGTTTGGTTTGCAAATTGAAACTTTAAAAAGTGGTTATTGTGTGGTCCCTACTCAAATGATCATATTACCATAGGTAAAGTTACCTCTCTAAAAAGATAAAAAAACCCAAAAATAAAAACAAACAAACAACAAATTGTTATGATCAATATATTCTATTAAGAAGTTCTTTAATCCAATAAATTAACAAACTATTGATTTTTAAAAATAAACATGTTGAACAAAAAAGGTTCAATGAGGGGGTCTATTTGCAAGTGGGCGATAGTACAAGATGTCTATCCACAATTAACCCTTTTTGAAAATTAAAGGAGAAAGTCCTATCTTCTTACAATTAACCCTAACTGCAATTACACCTCTGTTAGCAATTAGAATCTTCTCATCACGACAACTAGCAAGGATGTCACTAACATTTGACATCAAAGTATTTTTTTCACCGAAATGTTCAACAAAAGGTATTTTCTTCTATCCAAAATAACTCATCCCTAGCTTGAATCCTCGTCAATATCATCCCTAACATTCCTATTGTTGTCCAAGTGATACTTCAAGACATGGTCTTTCATCCAAGCCACTTGAGATTCCAATGGGTTCACTATGAATAGCCTAGCTTGCTTTTCATTATCATATAGATGATCGAGCGCATGATCCAATACATGTTGTGGGAATTCACGAAGAGAATATATGCTCTCGGACAATTTTACACTATAGTGTTGATTGCCCTCTTTAATTGCGCATGTAATTTCTCCCACTTTCTCAAGAAAACTTGTCATCTCCTCAGAATCCTCATTTCGTACAAGACGACGTTTGTTTGCACGTGATGATTTGTCAATTCTAACTTTAGTTTTTACATTTTTCGTCTTGTTAGCTTTCGCCTCCATGGATGATTCAACTTGAATAGGAGAGCTATCATTCTCAACGGGTAAGTCAAGATCAATTACCTCATTGGCTACTCCTTCAAAATTATCGTACGCATTCTTTTTAAACTCTCCAGTTACAAAATCATCTCCGATAATTAGCTTCAAGTCATCGTAGTGCTCCAAAGGCTTGTTCACGTAGTCCTTGAGTCTTGGATTTTTCTACAAAACATAGGACATATAAGAAATAGTGGCATCAATAGAACAGAAACCATGCCTAATTCCACTAACAAATATTATTGGCATCATATTGCATGCCACTTGGCTCCGTCACTAGCCCATACCTACTCTAAATAATAGGAGCCATGCAAGAAGAGTTGAAGTAATCATGAGGAACAAAATGCGTTCTTTTGAGGAGGAAAATGATTATGAATTACAAAGACAAACCCACTTTTGTACTTTGATAATTAGCCCAAAGAAATATAACGTTAAAGAAAAAGCCATCTCATTGTCAAATTAAAGGCAACTAAAAGTAAGCGCGACTGATTTACACATTGAAACCTTTGCTAATAATTAAATGATCACCCTATTAGGATTGATGTAGCATTTTAGCAAGTCTCAAAGAAAATTTGTCACCAGTGGCTACTACACTAATTCCTAAAGGGCTGGCATGCAATGAAGAATTTTTTACATGTGTGTATCTGTTGCTGCAGCAGATACACAAAACATGTGTATCTGCTGTGTATCTATAACAGATACACACAGTACTGTGTGTATCTGCTACAGATACACAGCAGATACACACAACATGTGTATCTGCCCTGTATGATATCTGGAGCAGATACACACAATACTGTGTGAATCTGCTGTAGATACACAACAGACACACATGTTGTGTGTATCTGCTGTGTATCTACAGTAGATACACACAATACTGTATGTATATCTATTGTGTATCTGCAGCAGATACACATGTTGTGTGTATCTACAGCAGATACACACAATACTGTGTGTATATCTGCAGCTGCTGCAGATACACAGATAGTCTCTCTGCAGCAGATACACACAATACTGTGTGTATATCTGCAGCTGCTGCAGATACACAGATAGTCTCTGAAGCGTAGCAGCATGTCGTCATATAGTCTCACTGTTGAATTAATACGTAAGAGAGAGAACTGTAAACATATAATTGGAGTAAATTCATAATAGCTTAAACTTTTTGTTCCAATCCTCTAGTTAAGACATTAACTTCCTCTTGGACCTAATTTCGAAACCATAAAAAAACTTATATAGCCTTTGATTGATGCGGCATATTTAGAGAAGTGCAATGGATTTAGACACTAATACATAATTCATGTAGTGGAAACAATATAGTCAACAGGACGTTCAATAGGTCAGGTTAGTAGTGAATCCAGAATTTTTTCCTAATGATGCGTGTATATGTTGGTGGCATCCTAAGTAGTAAATATAAGTTAAAAAACAATTTAATGGTGTCATGTGATATTACTGAACACTAAATAGCAGAAAATTAAATCTAAAAGCAGAAAATTAAGAAATTATTACCCTTGCCCATGTGCTATAAACACTTGGATCAAGTGTTATTGTTTTTGTTTCTTCATCCCAACCGGCGCCACTGATTTCATGACATTTTTGCATATCTAGATAACGATTCCGAAGAGTTCTATAGTGGTTTCCCACATTGTACTTGGTAAATAACTAATGGAATTTTTCAGTACATGCTTTAGCCGCATTATTGAATGCCCTAGACCGCATACTCTTGTCACACTGTCCACCATTCCTAGCTTCATTGGCCAAGAAAGGAATGAGGAAATCATCAAGCTCATCATCCCACATGATGTTTCCAGCTTTCTTCACTTTCACAGTTTGATTAAGTTTTTTTGAAGGTGACGAAACTTCCTCATCTTGTTCACGAGCTACCCTCTTAGACCCGCCACTAGCTTCCGACGAGGGGATTTCAAATGATAATGATCTTGGCGTTTCACTCATGGGTGAACTTTGTGTTCTCATTTGTGGCATTGGTGTACCATTTAAAAATTGCATCCATGGTCCACAAGCATATGGAGGAGGCATCATACCTGACATAAGATTTTGGAAAGAACCATATCCAGATGTTGGAGTTTGGAAAGACCCAAATGAGAATGGAATTTGGGGCATTCTTCCTATAGGGCTATTATCATGCAGTGATGTATTTGAATTTCTACACTCTTGACTCACTTGATTATCTTTATTTTGAGAATAAAATTTCGGACGAAATGAGCCATTTTGATTCTCCATCCCTGCTTGCAAAAACATTGTCAAAAGAAAAAACAATTATCATCAAGTATTACAAATAGAAAAAATATATATTTTTTAAAACGATCAAATCAAATCATCTCACTAAACTCCAGCAACAGTTAACCAAAAATTGACTCGCCTTCTATTACTATCCAAAGTTCTTCAACAAAGCAAACCAAATCATCTCACTGAACTTCTCTATAGAAACAAATACAAACAAATTGATCTCGCAAATCCTACAAATCACAAGTTTAAATTCTACATAAAGCAACACAACATACCACATTGCATACATGTTGAAATGTTCAAATCCTACAAATCATAACAAAGTTTAAATTGCATAACATAGCACATTACAAACATTACATATAAATCTCAAAAAGGTGTCTCATACGTGACTCCTTTACGATGTCGATTACAATATTCAATCCACATTTCATATGCAAATTGATCTCGCCGTGACTTCCACTCTTCCCGCGTATCAAGTTGTTCTCGTTGAGTCATTTGTTGTGTAAAATCAATAATGGGTGCATCTTCATTCAAGATATCTCCATCCTCCTCATTTACATGCATAAACTCATTCAAGAACTTATCATTCGGATCAATAATAGCAATATAATTATGTAAAATAGTACATGTAATTATGATGTTTACTTAACTTGGGAAAGGATGATGAGGTTTGGTAAAAAGAATCTTGAATCGACTTTTCAAGATTCCAAATGTGCATTCTATCTTACTACAAAGTGATGAATGTCGAAGATTAAATAACTCTCGACGATTGTTAGGAACTCTTCCACTATGTTCTTTCAAGTGATATCGTACACCACGATAAGGAGCAATAAATCCCGGCATGGTTGGGTATCCAACAAATAATATTTCACTACAATATTGATGAAGTGCATTATTATATTACATATAACCTAATAATATATTGACTAATTTATCATCTTAATCAAATTTTTGTTTATGTCTTACTTCCGTAGACCCTCAAACCATTTGGTGGGGGCAAGATAGTGCATCCTTAAGAATTGTGAAGTCATTTGCAGCTCCCTCCCAACCAGCCATCAATATGTGAATCGTTTATGTAATGACCATAATTTTTCGATACTGAATTAAATAATTTTCCTAGTATTAAAATATTAAATCTTATTTTTTAAAGAGAATATTATATTTTAACCATTTCCTAGAGTTTTAATGATTTTAAAAAATCAAGTTTTATATTTATTTGACTAATTATAAATTAAATTATTTTTAATTGAATTTTTGTAAAACTTTAATAATTTTGTGATGCATTTTCGTTTTAAATAATTATAATAATTAAATATTATATTACTCCCATCACCCTACACTGCGTACACACACCTCCCACTTCCTAAAGCAACTATCCCCACTTACACCACGTCATCTGTCCCCAACTCCATCATTAAAATAATTCCTTAGCCTTCTCTCTCTCCATCTCTCACTTCATCTCTCTCCCTCAACCTTCTCTCTCTCCATCTCTCACTTCATCTCTCTCTCTCTCTCTCTCTCTCTCTCTCTCTCTCTCTCGTTAACTCCCTGAACCCAATCCCACTGCCGCGCCCTCAGTCCTCAACTCACCCCGGCCGATCTCACGCTATCGTCTCTCTCCCTCAACACCGCCACCCAAGCTCCCCCACCGAGCTCTTCACCTCCTGTAAACTCCACCCGCCACCAGATCCAAACCTCCTGCTTGACCTTTGAGCACGCCGCTGTCTCGCCGCTTGCCGAGTTTGCCACGGTAGCCGCATCCATCTGCAGCCACCTCACCAGCCGATAACCCTTAAGCCTCTCCCGCGCACCTGTCCGCGTTGCGCCGCTGCCCTGCACCCCACCCAGCTCACCGTCGTTTGCCCCGCCAGTCCGTCAGCCGGTCGTCTCCGAGGCTCGACCCATCACCGCCGCTCGACCCGCCGCCTCCAGCAGCCGCAGTACGACGTCATTCGACATAACTCATAGGCTAAGATTCTCTTTCTGATTTCCTTACAAGTTCCTCTGTTTATTTATGTTGTGTAAATATCATTTCTCTTCAACTTGATATTCATCAACTGCCATTGATTAGGAGTGATTTGAATTACTTAGACTAATGAGACTTTGAATTGGGGATGATATACAGTCTTGTCGGATGATAAAGTGTGAATTGTATTATATTAGTATATGAAGAAGTGATGGGTGTATAAGTATTGCATAATGATAAAATATGTAGATATAATAATATGTATTAGATATGATGATGAGTGTGTAGGTGTAAGAAATTATCAGCAAGATCCCTCTTACCATTATCTTCTTTTAATTTATTTTTACTGTATGAATTATTTTGTATATGTACAGTTTAGTTCGTGCTAATTTAATATAATATGTGCAGTTAACGGTTACATTTTCGGTGAATATTCTATAGTAAAAAAATTAATTGTGGTGATTGGATAGGTCAGAATTGATTATGATTAATTTCGGGATGTATGTAAGCCAAAATGTATTTTTAGTATTTATTATGATGATGAAAATATTTTTCTAAAGGAACATATTTAGTGAAAATAATTTATTTTGAGTAAAAAGTATTTTTGAATAATTGTTATGATTAAAAGAATTTTATTTTGAGAAAAAGAATATTTATTTATCATAGTATGACTGATTGCCGTAGAGTGCAACATATCATGTGCAAAACGACATCGGTTTCTAGTTTCCTTCCTACCGTATTATTATTCTAGAAAATATGTAAGTACGGATATTTTGTATGAGGAGTTTGGATATTCCAGTAGTGATGAAATCCTTTTTGTATGTATTCATGTTGTAGTAATTATTTATGCATTTCATGTTTATTATAGCTCTTATTTCTGCTTCATATACCTACTTAATCATATTTAATATGCCATACTGTATTCATGATCTGTAGATGTGTTGAGAACCTTAGTAGTTCGTGACTTAGTGACCTCGTGCGTCATGAACAGACCTAGTAACATGTGTGAGTGTGTTGCATGGTTTAGGTGGTAAACCCGAGTTTCTAATGAGGATTATGGTTAACTTAGAAAAACGAGAAGAGTTGGGATGGGGAAGTTAGTGTTCATGTGATCGGATAAGACTGTTGATGTATCTTCCAGACTCGTGCCAGTGAATTCGTGTAGTCACCGGGGTTGGTTTGTTGGGCTAAAGTGAATTCATGTAGTCACTTTAGTCAGTGAATTTGTGTAGTCACCCGAGTTCTGCTTGACTTCGGACTAGGCCGAAATCGGATTGCGTGTAGTCCTCTGACCGATTCGTGTAGCGATATTAGATGCACGTAGGGGATTTGTGAACAGTCAGTTATCCGATGACAGGAGCGTTGACTCTATGTGAGATGTGGACCACTGAGTTTTAGGTTGGTTAGTATTCGACCCAATTACTGTATTCACATAGCTGTATGTTACTATTAGATTTCAGTTGTATGTATCTTCGTCTTTCCTGTTAGTATCATTATTATTATAGCATGAGTCATTAGACCGTTTTATTTGTTCACGTGAGATCTTGTCGCGTGCTATACATGCTGACGTACACTTGTTTTCTTTGGTGTGTGTCAGACTTAGGAGACGAACAGGTTCAGTTCGATGATGCGGCCGAGCCAGTGTATGCCCAGCCAGAATGTCCTTTCGATAGAGTGGAAGAACAAACTGAAGCCTAGATGTGGTTTTCTTTTTGTAGTAACTGATAGAACACTCTTATAGTATTTTTCTTTAGTTGGTGACAAATTTGGTTATTTTGTTAGTATTTCCTTTTATTATGGACTATGTATTTCTTATTTTCTAGTTAGACTGTTGTTGTAGTAAGGGTATGTTAAACCCATATTTTATGTCTGGGATGATCTATTGATGATATGTTTATTTTTTACTCCGGGTTGTCATTATATTCTTACTATTGTGATCGGGGACTTGTGACTGAGATTTATATATTTAACGATTAGCATATTGGATTGAGAAGAAAAGAAAAAAAAATGATAGTATATATATTTCTTCTCAATCTAATATGTCGCGGGCTTGTTCACGTTCCGATTCCTCGGTATTTTAGGAAGCGAGGCGTGATAGGTTTTAGTGGTGGCCCATGCAGGTCTCGATCCTGAGTTCTCACTAGTAAGAATGTATTGGACAAGTCAAATACATATTATTTTTCATTCGTAAGACTACAATTAAGTTCTTATACTATTATCTTAATAACTATGTTTTAGTTCCTATTTTCCAAATATATTGTTTGATTTTAAACTTAGTTTTCCTTTTGATCCTTATTTCCTTCAGAACCATGGTGGGTACTCATAGTAATGGTAACCCATCCAGTAGCAGTGGTCAGATGCCTGAAGCAGATCCGCAGTAGCTTTTAGCGATGATTCAGGGGCTGGTGATGAACCAGCAGTTCTTAGCTGGGCATTTGTAGCAGAAGCCTCAGCACCAGCATCCCCCTCACTCGGAGCCTGGTGTTAGAGAGTTCCGGTATATGCGGTCTCCTTCTTTCTCTGGTGCCGAGGGACCTTTAGCAGCAGAAGAGTTTCTTAAGGTCATGGAGACTATCCTTACGGTGACTTGTATTCCCCCTGCAGAGTGGGTAGATCTCATAGATGTTCAGCTCACAGATACAGCTAGAATCTGGTGGGCTGCTGAGAAGACACACCTAGAGAGGCTGATTCTGTGGGAGACGTTCACGGATCGCTTCAACAGGAAGTACTTCCCTCAGTCGGCTCAAGACGAGCTTTTTTCCGTAAGTTTGTTAAACTCAAGCAAGGAGGTCGATCCGTTGACGAGTACGAGGCCGAGTTTTCTTCTTTGAGCCAATATGCTTCCCACTTGGTTACAGATCCCACTATCAGGAGGCACCAATTCTAGAAAGGTTTGGACAAGTATATCAGATTAGCTTTGGTTGGTAGGGCTCTCGTGACTCACGACGCTGTATTGGATGCAGCACATGAGATTGAGAGCGTGCAGAAGGAACCAGAAGATTCACACTTGATTCAGAGCAGGACACCAGCAGCTCCGACCCGGAATGTCGAGCGTCCCCCTCCGAGACAGCAACAGCAGAACCCGCAGAGGCAGCAGCATTCTCAGCGTCAGCCATTTCATCAGGCTCATCCTTATCAGCGTCCTCATTCTCAGCGTCAGCCATTTCATCAGGCTCATCCTTATCAGCGTCCTGGAGTGCAGTCTCAGAACCAGTCTTTAGTGAGGTGTTCCTATTGTAGCTACCCTGGTCATACTCAACAGAATTGCCCTGGGCGTCTTCATCTATGCTTTAGCTGTGGGTCCCCCGGTCATATCAGCCGAGATTGTCCTCAGAAACAGCAGGCCTGTTTGCCCCCACCTCCAGTTCGGGCAGCTCTCCCAGCTCCACCTCAACCAGTCCCGGCAGCACAACCTCAGTACAGATCCTATCCTCGAGTAGGGCCTCTTCCTCCATAGCAGCAGCTTTATCCGGAAGCACACATGCAACAACCTCAGCGACAGATGTTCATGATGTCAGCCGTAGAAGCTGAGGCGAACGATCAAGTTATCACTGGTAAGAATTGTTTATCTTAGTCTTAATTGCATATGAATTTTCTTATTACATAATGATACTATGATTGGATTGTTAAGAATACTAAGTTAGTTATATTTACATCCTCCTATAATAGGTAAGGTTCTTGTTTCTTCCGTTCCTGCTTTATCACTCTTTGATTCTGGAGCCTCCCATTGTTTCTTGTCTCGTCGATTTGCGAGTACCCACTCTCTTCCTATAGCTTCTTTGACTACGGGCTGGAATATCAACACGGGCAGTGGTGTCTTAGTAGCATCTAGTGGTTATGAAGCATGC
This sequence comes from Asparagus officinalis, assembly GCF_001876935.1. Classification (NCBI taxonomy): domain Eukaryota; kingdom Viridiplantae; phylum Streptophyta; class Magnoliopsida; order Asparagales; family Asparagaceae; genus Asparagus; species Asparagus officinalis. Next base: position 120,740,763 of record NC_033800.1, read on the forward strand.
CTTGTAGTCATATGCGGGAGGGAACTCTTCGTAGACTTTCTGGTGATTGATTTGCCAAGCTTCGATGCAGTATTTGGGATGGATTGGTTGGGGTCGTTCTTTGCCACCATTGATTGTCGCCGTCGGAGCGTAGTGTTTGAGATACCGGATCACCCGAGGTTTGAGTTCCTTAGTGGCAGCACATCGGCCGGACCTGTGGAGTTCAGAGCTAGACCGAAGAAGGTGACATTAGCTACAATGCAAGTGGAATCCGAGAAGCCAATTATAGTTCGGGAATTTGAAGATGTGTTTCCCGATGATATTTACGGATTTCCACCGGATCGGGCAATTGAGTTTTCCATAGATTTGAAGCCTGGAGTTGCTCCGATTTCCAAGACTCCTTATCGTATGCCCCGACTGAGTTGGCCGAGCTTCGGACTCAGTTGGATGATCTTTTGCAGAGAGGCTTGATACGACCCAATGTATCAGCCTGGGGAGCACCTGTGTTGCTTATAGGGAAGAAGGATGGATCCAAGCGGATGTGCATTGACTACGGGGAGTTGAATGCGGTGACAGTGAAGAATAAGTATCCACTTCCCTGTATCGATGATATTTTCGATCAGTTAGGGGGGTCAATAGTATTTTATAAGCTAGACTTGCGGAGCGGGTATCGCCAGGTGAAGGTTAGGGATTCTGATGTCCCCAAGACTGCGTTCCGGACGAGATATGGACATTATGAATTCTTAGTGATGCCGTTTGGTGTGACTAATGCACTGACAACATTCATGAACCTGATGAATTTGGTATTCTATGATGTATTGGATAAGTTTGTGGAGGTCTTTATTGATGACATATTGGTGTACTCTAAGAGTGAAGCAGAGCATGCAGAGCATTTACGTTACGTATTGAAGACCTTGAGAGAGCATCGGCTATTTGCCAAGTATAGTAAGTGCCAGTTCTGACTAGATCGTATAGCGTTTCTGGGACACGTGGTGTCAGGAGACGGCATATCAGTGGATCCGGAGAAGGTATCAGTAGTGAAGGATTGGCCTACCCCTAAGTCGGTGTCAGACATTAAGAGCTTTCTGGGATTAGCTGGTTACTACCGTCGATTCATCAGAGATTTTTTGAAGATTGCGGAGCCGATGACATGACTTACAAGGAAGGATATTAAGTTTGTCTGGTCCGACGCTTGTGAGCAGGCGTTTGAGGAGTTAAAGTCTCGACTGATTTTGGCCCCGGTCTTGACGATACCAGATAAGAGTGAGAACTTTGAGGTGTTTTGCGACGCATCAGGTAGAGGATTGGGATGCGTTCTTTAACAGAATGGTCATGTGGTAGCGTATGCTTCCCGTCAATTGAAGAAGCATGAGCAAAATTATCCTACCCACAACTTTGAGTTGGCAGCTGTGATTTTTGCTCTTAAGCTTTGGAGGCATTATTTGTTAGGAGAGCAAGTGAAGGTATTCACTGATCATAAGAGCTTGAAGTACATATTTACTCAGAAGGAGGTCAACATGAGGCAACGTCAATGGTTAGAGCTGATGGCGGATTATGACATTGATCTTCAGTATCATCCTGGCAAGGTCAATGTAGTACCAGATGCTTTGAGTCGTTTGCCGTCGATTATGACCCTCACGGCGCAGTGGAGACTTCAGCAGGAAGTGAGGGATATGAGTATAGAAGTTCTTCTTCCAGGAGTCACCGCTTCTTTGATGAATCTCCAGATTCAATCGACACTGATCGAACGAATCAAGGCAGCACAAGCATGTGACCCATTTCTTCAGAAGTGTAGAGAGCTAGCAGTGGCTAATCTTCGACCGGAATTTGTTGTTTATGAGGATGGATCCTTACGATTTTGGAGTCGTATATGTGTACCAGAAGGAGATGTTCGAGAGGAGTTATTATGAGAAGCTCACAGCTCACCGTATTCTATTCACCCTGGAGGTACGAAGATGTATAAGGATCTGAAGCTGAATTATTGGTGGCATAGTATGAAGAGGGATGTGGCTCATAGTGTGGCTAAGTGCCTTGTATGTCAACAGGTGAAGGCAGAGCATCAGCGCATCACAGGTCTTTTACAACCATTGCCTATTCCAGAGTGGAAGTGGCAGCATGTCACCATGGACTTCATCACTGGCTTACCTCGGAGCACTAGACAAAATGACGCTGTTTGGGTGATCGTAGATTGATTAACCAAATCGGCTCACTTCATTCCTTTCCGAGTGGGACATTCGACGGAGCATCTTGCTCAGAGATACATGGAGGTAAAACATTTATCTCTATATATTTCAATGAGTTGTTTTTCCAAGAGTGTTAGTAAATCTCTCGTATTGCATGAGATCGTACGATTACACGGAGTTCCAGTGTGCATCGTTTCGGATCACGATACCCGATTTACCTCAGAATTATGGAAGAGTTTGCAGGCGAGTCTTGGGACCAGTCTCAGTTTTAGCACAGCTTATCATCCTCAGACCGATGGGCAGTCAAAAAGGACCATTCAGATTTTGGAGGATATGCTTAGAGCTTGTATGCTTGACTTCCACGGGTCATGGGAAGATCACTTGCACTTGGTGGAGTTTGCACACAACAATAGCTTCCAGGCTAGTATTAAAATGGCCCCTTTTGCAGCATTGTATGGCAGGAAGTGCCGTTCCCCACTGAGTTGGGACAATGCTGGCGAGCGAGAGATTCTCGGGCCGGAGTTGATTGATAAATCAGTTGATGCAGTCAGGATCATTCGGGAGCGACTTCGCATAGCGCAGGATAGATTCAAGCATTGGGCAGATGCGAAGCGCCGGCACTTGGAGTTTCAGCCAGGAGATCATGTGTTCCTGAAGATTTCCCCCAACCGAGGCACCATTCACTTTGGAAGGTGTGAGAAGTTGAGTCCGCGATATGTGGGACCTTTCGACGTATTAGAGAGAGTGGGAGAAGTGGCGTACCAACTTGCATTACCACCCGCCCTGGCTGGAGTGCATGACGTATTCCACATTTCTCAATTGCGAAGATACGTTTGGAGATCCGAGTCATGTCGTAGATTTCTCGGAGATTGAGGTGCGATCTGATTTGACATACGAGAAGCAGCATGTGGCGATTTTGGACCGAAGGGAGAAGACCCTTCGGAACAAAACTGTTTCTCTTGTTCGTGTGATGTGGCACCCAGATTCTCCTAGGGAGTCGACTTGGGAAACTGAGTCTGAGATGCGACAGCGATACCCTCAACTATTTCCTGAATCCTAACTGTCATATCTTGTATCTTATCTTGTATCATTCTTGCATTACGTTTCCCTTGCTTATGGTCATGTAATTCATTTTGAATCCTCCTTTATATGAGTTGAATTGAATCTCTCGTTCTATATTTTGTCCTTAGGATCCTGTGCATCATTCTTATTTTAATTCCGAGGGCGAAATTTATTTTAAGGGGGTAGAATGTAATGACCATAATTTTTCAATACTGAATTAAATAATTTTCCTAGTATTAAAATATTAAATCTTATTTTTTAAAGAGAATATTATATTTGATACTGAATTAAATAATTTTCCTAGTATTAAAATATTAAATCTTATTTTTTAAAGAGAATATTATATTTTAACCATTTCCTAGAGTTTTAATGATTTTTAAAATATTAAATCTTATTTTTTAAAGAGAATATTATATTTTAACCATTTCCTAGAGTTTTAATGATTTTTAAAAAAAAATCAGGTTTTATATTTATTTGACTAATTATAAATTAAATTATTTTTAATTGAATTTTTGTAAAACTTTAATAATTTTGTGATGCATTTTTGTTTTAAATAATTATAATAATTAAATATTATATTACCCCCATCACCCTACACTGCGTACACACTCCTCCCACTTCCTAAAGCAACTATCCTCACTTACACCACGTCATCTGTCCCCAACTCCATCATTAAAATAATTCCTCAGCCTTCTCTCTCTCTCCATCTCTCACTTCATCTCTCTCCCTCAGCCTTCTCTCTCTTCATCTCTCACTTCATCTCTCTCTCTCGTTAACTCCCTGAACCCAATCCCGCCTCCGCGCCCTCAGCCTCAACTACCACGCCCGATCTCCATGCCGCCGTCCTCCTCCTTCAACACCGTACACACCAACTCCTACCCGAGCTCTTCACCTCCGCCAAACTCCCCGCCACCAGATCCAAAACCTCCTGCGACCTGAGCACGCGCCGTCTCGCAGCTTGCGAGTTCGCCGCGGTAGCCGCACCCATCTGTAGCCACCTCACCTAGCCGACAACCCCTTAAGCCTTCTTCCGTGCCCTGTTCGCGCTGCGCCCTACCTGCACACCCCAGCTCGCCGCCGTTGCCCCGCCAGTCCGTCAGCCCGTCATCGCGCCGAGCTCGAACCACAGCGCGCTCGATCCGCTGCCTCCAGCAGCCGCAAATGACTCATTCGACACAAACTCGTAGGCAAAGATCTCCTTTCTGATTTCCCTACAAGTTCCTCTGTTTATTTATGTTGTGTAAATATCATTTCTCTTCAACTTGATATTCATCAACTGCCATTGATTAGGAGTGATTTGAATTACTTAGACTAATGAGACTTTGAATTGGGGATGATATACAGTCTTGTCGGATGATAAAGTGTGAATTGTATTATATTAGTATATGAAGAAGTGATGGGTGGATAAGTATTGCATAATGATAAAATATGTAGATATAATAATATGTATTAGATATGATGATGAGTGTGTAGGTGTAAGAAATTATCAGCAAGATCCCTCTTACCATTATCTTGTTTTAATTTATTTTTAATGTATGAATTATTTTGTATATGAACAGTTTAGTTCGTGCTAATTTAATATCATATGTACAGTTAACGGTTACATTTTTGGTGAATATTCTATAGTACAAAAATTAATCGTGGTGATTGGATAGGTCAGAATTGATTATGATTAATTTTGGGCTGTCTGTAAGCCAGAATGTATTTTTAGTATTTATTATGATGATGAAAATATTTTTCTAAAGGAACATATTTAGTGAAAATAATTTATTTTGAGTAAAAAGTATTTTTGAATAATTGTTATGATTAAAAGAATTTTATTTTGAGAAAAAGAATATTTATTTATCAAAAAGTATTTTTGAATAATTGTTATGATTAAAAGAATTTTATTTTGAGAAAAAGAATATTTATTTATCCTAGTATGACTGATCGCCGTAGAGTGCAACATTTCATGTGCAAAACGATATCGGTTTCTAGTTTCCTTCCCACCGTATTATTATTCTAGGAAATACGTAAGTACGGATATTTTGTATGAGGAGTTTGGATATTCCAGTAGTGATGAAATCCTTTTTGTATGTATTCATGTTGTAGTAATTGTTTATGCATTTCATGTTTATTATAGCTCTCATTTCTGCTTCATATACCCGCTTAATCATATTTAACATGCCATACTATATTCATGATCTGTGGATGTGTTGAGAACCTTAGTAGTTCGTGACTTAGTGACCTCGTGCGTCATAAACAGACCTAGTGACATGTATGAGTGTGTTGCATGGTTTAGGCGGTAAACCCAAGTTTCCAATGAGGATTATGGTTAACTTAGAAAAACGATAAGAGTTAGGATGGGGAAGTCAGTGTTCATGTGATCGGATAAGACTGTTGATGTATCTTCCAGACTCACGCCAGTGAATTCGTGTAGTCACTGGGGTTAGTTTGTTGGGCTAAAGTGAATTCGTGTAGTCACTTTAGTCAGTGAATTTGTGTAGTCACCCGAGTTCTGCTTGAGTTCGGACCAGGCCAAAATCGGATTGCGTGTAGTCTTCTGACTGATTCGTGTAACGGTATTGGATGCACGTAGAGGATTTGTGAACAGTCAGTTATCTGATGATAGGAGCGTTGACTCTGTGTGAGATGTGGACCACTGAGTTTTAGTTTGGTTAGTATTCGACCCAGTTACTATATTCACATAGCTGTATGTTACTATTAGATTTCAGTTGTATGTATCTTCGTCTTTCCTGTTAGTATCATTATTATTATAGCATGAGTCATTAGACCGTTTTATTTGTTCAGTATCTTCGTCTTTCCTGTTAGTATCATTATTATTATAGCATGAGTCATTAGACCGTTTTATTTGTTCATGTGAGATCTTGTCGTGTGTCATACACGCTGACGTACACCTGTTTTCTCTGGTGTGCGTCAGACTTAGGAGACGAACAGGTTCAGTTCGATGATGCGGCCGAGCCAGTGTATGCCCAGCCAGAATGTCCTTCCGATGGAGTGGAAGAACAAACTGAAGCCTAGATGTGGTTTTCTTTCTGTAGTAACTGATAGAACACTCTTATAGTATTTTTTTTAGTTGGTGACAGATTTGGTTATTTTGTTAGTATTTTCTTTTATTATGGACTATGTATTTCTTATTTTCTAGTTAGTCTGTTGTTGTAGTAAGGGTATGTTGAACCCATATTTTATGTCTGGGATGATCTGTTGATGATATATTTATTTCTTACTCTGGGTTGTCTTTATATTCTTACTATTGTGATCGGGGACCTGTGACTGAGATTTATATATTTGACGCTTAGTGTATTGGATTGAGAAGAAAAGAAAAAAAATGATAGTATATATATTTCTTCTCAATCTAATATGTCGCGAGCTTGTTCACGTTCCGATTCCTCGGTATTTTGGGAAGCGGGGCGTGACAGTTTTTTTGGTGTTACTGTAGCCAAAACATTTTGTGTGATCCCTTTGTGTCCTCTAAATTTAGGAGCATCTTTAGTTGACACTATTGCATCTATGTGTGTTCCATCTATTGGTCAATACAATCCTGAATAAAAAATATCTTTCAAGATCCTAATTAGTACCATCTCAATAGAATAGCTATAATTGTTTATAATTAATATAGGTAACTTACCTTGAAAAATGGAAACCATTGACTAGATTCCATAATTTTTGCCGGAGTTTCATTTGGGGCTTGTTTCATGAAGCTATCCCGAAGAGAAAAAATAGCTCCTAGAACTTTATTGAAATACCTGCTAATAGTCTCCCCGGAACATATGAAGTCAATTCTGCAAGCCCTATTCTTGGACTTGTGTCCCATTATGTAGAGAAATGTAGCTAACTGTTCTTCTATAGGAACATGGATTGTGTCCTTCAATAAGCTCCCATCTCTCATCATTTGAGCTAAGCTCATAAAAGGTCCAATACGCAGCCTGAGATAGTCTTGACAACTCGATGTACTACCATTTAATATCTGATGCATATGAGAATGTCTGTCTAAGTCTCTTACATATGAAGGATGACAAGGGATGTTACGTCTTTTAAGTGGACGATGTTGATATCGGTGTATGAATACCATTAGCATAACTAGTACAGTAGCAACAACAGCTGCATTGTTCATCCTACGCACAACTTCATTTCTGTCCATCTTTTTAATATATTGTAAGAAGGTAATTAGTTTTTGAAAGTAAGAAAGTAAAAGTAATAAATTGTAGGCTAAGAAAGTTATATACATTCAAGCTTTGAGTAAATATAACATGATTCCTGAGGAATAGTGCATGAAAAGAATAGTGCTTGAAAATTCCATACAACAAAATGTTAGAATAATATATACTTTGAATATAGTTTTTCATATGTACTACCAATAACTTCTGTTCAATACGTACAGAATTAAATAATTTCTTCAAATCTAAGCACCAGATCAAACCTACTACTTTTAATTTGGATTTGTATCCCTAGAATTAAAAAAAATTCCATACATTGGTTTTTTGTTGGGAGATAAGCTTGTGTATCTCATGTTTAACTTGAAGTTATTTGCATGATCTTGAACTTTATGAAGTTAAATATGCATGCATGTTTATTAAAGTTAATTTTTTTATTTTTATTATCATTGTGGGTCAAATATTTAGGCTAGTTTCTGATAATTTGGCTATTAATTATCTTATAGTTCCGTAACTTCAGTTTTTAAGAGCTAAATTTTTTCCTTCATTAAATTCCTCTGTATTTTTATTTTATATAGGAACCAACTTCATACAACCATTCATGAACAGTTCTATTCTCTAAGTATTTCAACTTACATGGATATTTTATTCCCCCTTCCATTTATTTATATGATTGTGAATACTAACAAAACTTTGTAGTGTGTGGGATTTATATCTACCAAGATATGACTTCTATAATAGTTAGCTATGATAATAAAATTATTTCTTTCAAAGCCTTTGTAATTCTGTTACTAAGGTTTATTTGTGTAATGCTTTAGGATGTGTAAATTTTCGTTGATGAATTAACCGAATTGACACTTATGGCAAGTAACTGTTATACCAAAAAGCCCTACTTGCAGGTTGCTCAAAAACACACATCACAAGCATAAATTTATATTGTTACAAAGTACATACTTACTACCTACATATAAAGTTGCAGATGGTTGCACATGCAATACTCGTGGTAAGAATCAATGTTAAACATTAAAGAGGATTTCTACAAATTTGTTCACATTTCTAGTAACGATAAACTCCAATACTTTTGGTAGCAGAAGATGTAATTATATTTGTAGTATCATCATAATCATGCATGGATATTGTCTGATAATTCCTTCAAAAGCATACTAACAATTCGTCAACAATCATAAAATTTTATCTCAACAATTTTATCTTTATCTTTTTTTTGTTGGAAAAAGTACAAGAGTCTTTGTCAAAAGCCAAATATGTTAACATCTTATTTAATGAAAAAGATAAAATTAAGCAACAAGGTTCTTTATTTGCTTTATATTTCATTAAGTCTCTTCTCCAAATTGAGCATTTGGTTTTGTAATTTAATGACTTCATCGTGCACCCCAGCAACCTATTCAAATAATCAAGTTTCTATCAGCAATCAAGTTTCTCTTAAATCTGAGTGTAGGCGTCAAAAAATGCTTACAGACATCCAAATACCACTCAAGGCAAAGAGAAGACGATAAACGTCATTCTCTTAATCAGAAGGGGATCATTCAAAGGAAACGAGACAACATGAAAGAACAATGTACACACCAACAGGCAGTACATGGCGGCGCGGCTGAGGCGCGACAGGACATAGTGCCGCGGCTAAGGCGCGGCAGCCCACATTTCAACTGTTGTGCACTTCTACCCCTATAAATACTTCCCTAGACACGAAATAAAGGACAGAGAGCAGATTGGAGCAGAGAAGGCTTGAGCTTTTGGTGATTTTGAGGAAGAGAGAGAGAATTTTCATCCTTTGACAAGCATCATTTGGTGATTCCTAGAGATCTAAGCTCAGACTTGATCTTTGGAAGAGTGAATATCTTACATCGATAAGATACTCGCTTTCAAATCCCTACTTTGATTAATGAAGAAAGGATCCTTAAACACCCTCACGATCTGTGAATCGGTGGTCCACGAGCCAAAGCACTCACGACACAGGCAAAGTCCCACAAAAGCAGGAGTTGATAAACAATTTCTGTGTTATTTTCTCGAGAGTTGTAATTTTTGCTTATTTTTATTGTAATTTTCTGTAAAACGACTAAAGTTTTAATGGAATCGGCAATGGAATCAACTTTCGCTGAAAACAAACTAGCGACCACAGTGGGAGCCAACGGCCTCACTACCGAGGCCGCAGTGTCGCAGCCGATTAAGATCATTGTCACTGAAGAGATCGAATATGAGTTCGATCAGGCCAAATTCGAGGAGTACCTGTCATCCTCATCCTCAAAATCTTCCTCGCCCCACAAGTGCAGGAAGATTTTCTCTTCCAAGAAAGTTCCTAAGTCTTCAATTCTGATGAAGACCACAGGTGAAGATTCTTGTCAGGTTGTCGCCAAGGAATCTGCCTGCAACATCTCTGCTCCAAATGACTCTGCACCAATTAAGGAGTCATTGAATCATGGCCAGCCGATAATGATGAAAAGAGCTCGTCAAAGACAACGTCAGCGCCGCGCTCGTCAACTGGCTAAGGCATTACAACAAACCGACGGGGTCCATTACTATACGGACCTAAAGTCAAGGAAGCAAAAAATGGTTCAATTGCCTCAACAGCAAAATAATCATATTTCTGCGTGGCTTACGACAGAGGAATGGACTCTTGTCAAAAGGGCCCGATCGACCCTTAAAGAACGTATACAAAAACGTCAAGTAAAGGCCGCTCGTGCCCGTACACTTCGTTAGTAAGCTCAAAGAAACAAGAAGGAAATGGTGTGTGAAAAGCCACCGAAGAACTGCAAAATCTGGATTCCCAAAACTGAAGGTGCCCAAAAGTCACAGGGGGAGGCAATCTCCGACCGCGGCAGCCCATACTGTCGCGGAGCAGCCCATATTGCCGCGGAACTTTATACGACCGCGGCAGTCATGGTTGCCGCGGCACTTTATCCAACCACGGTACTTCATCGACACCTGATCCTGGTCCTTCTACTACAATAGCATCTACTGCATCACTAGTGAAACCCTGGGTTAGCCCAGACTTATCCAAATTTAATATCACAATGGCGGATCGCCTTGGTCCTTCGGTTGACGATCGAGATAAAGCCCCAGTCAAAGAGCATCCAGATCCCGCAAATAAACCCTTAGTAGTTTCTTATACAGGGGGTCGTAAAAACCCTCCCGTCAGAACTGCACCAGTCCAGAACGAGAGAATACCAGTTCACTCTCGTTTAGGACCAATGAAGACTCCATTCCTGCAAGGGGGTGGATTTAAGAACACAACCTTGGATCGCCTAAAGGCGACGACTAGTCGCCCTGTGTATGTTAACAAGGTTCAAGCACAAGAGATAGGTTGCTCAAATCACAATAACGATGAGCTGTACTATCAGAAAAATAACTCAAGAAAAAGAATTATACGAGAAAACGAGTCTCACTGCTCCTGTGAAAGACTCATTAAGGCAGTGCTGACAGAATACGGATGCTCTAAAACTAATTCAACAAGAGTCTCCGTATTTCAAAGACTTTCCACTGAAGCGTCAAGACCCAAAATAAGGCGCTTCAACAAGAGGAGATCGGCAATTCGGCGAGATGAGTTCCTTGAGGTCACTATTAACATGACCGGCAGAGGAAAGCAACAATTAGTCAACCCTAATCCTGATTTCTCTCCGGAAGGGAGAGTTGAGCGGGGTCTATCTCAAAGAATGTCGCTGTTACAAAGAAGAGAAAACTGACGTCGAGACTACAAGAAAATGCACGAGAGGTTATCTTCAGATGAGGAACTGTCAGATACTTGTTCCGCCGTTGCATCATACGATACCACATCCAGTGTTGGACGAGCCCGAGAATCTTTCGCAATCACGCCAGATCAATTGGCTCAGATATTACAGGAAGCGTTTGCTAAACAACGTGAGGAAATTAGAGCTAAAGTTAAAACCGAGATGGAGTTGACAATGTAGTATATTCGAGACTTGCAAGCTCAACAACATCAACCGGAATCAAGCCAAAAGGTGAAATCCAGCAAGCGTAACGCCAGACCTGTACATACAACTGAGGACGGTGACGAAGAAGACGAGACTATCTTTGCCGATCCTCCTCCCGATAAAGACAATTCTGGAAGCGGTCTGGCCAAATCATCTACTCAACCTCCTCAAATTTACTTAAAAAAGAGTGAGGAAGAAGACAAAAAGATGCAGGATCTTGAGAGCAAAGTCAATGCTCTGATGACGGCCCAAGAAGTGAAGAAAACGGGCATTCCGTACCCATACCCGAGGGAGTGGGATCTGATTCCTTATCCCCCAAAGTTTAATTTGATTAACTTTACTCCTTTTGATGGCAGGGGTTCACCCACTCAGCACTTGATCTATTTCAAGTCATATCTTGGCGCAATATCCGGAAACGAAACCTTGATGGTCCGGTCATTCGTAGGGACCCTTCGCGGGCCTGCCTTCGATTGGTACCGACGTCTCAAACCCAGGAGCATTACTAGCTGGGAAGATATGGAATGATTATTCCTCACTAATTTCTTTGACGACGACACCGAGGTCTCTATTGGCACGCTGTTGGACGAGAAGCAAATAAACGGGGAGTCAGTTGATGTCTTCGTCAAACGATTCCGGAACAAAGTGGTAAACTGTCGAGATCCACTCACAGAAGAGTTTATCATATAGACATGTCATAATAACTTGTCGCTGGATGTGTTAGAAGTCATGGGGATTGTGCCTTCTAAAACGTGGAAAGAGTTGAAGGTGAGAGGTGAACAAGCCGAGCATTTTCTTAAGAGAAAGAAGTTAGAGAGAGGGTTGCCACAAGATAATCCTCAAAAACAGAACTTTAACTCTCGAGGCAGAGGAAGAGGGTCTGGGGCTGCTGTTGATGCACATCAAACATCGCAACAGCCACAACAACAACCATAGCAGTCATCCTTCCAACTAGCACCGAATCAACAGCCTCCGAAGCAGTTTAAGGCCTCAGAGCCTAAGTTCCCGAAGGAGTATTCTTTCAAAGATGATGAAGTACCAGTTATCTTCAAGTATCTGTTAGATAACAACAAAATCAAGCTCCCACCGGTCACAAACCAAGAAGAAGCGAAGAAGACCGACGACCCGAAGTATTGTGCATATCACCGAAAGGTCCACCATCCCACTAAGGCGTGTTATGTCTTGAAAGACAAAATACAAACCTTAATCGATGTTGGAATCGTAACACCGAAACCAAAGGAGAAGAAAGTAGGTGCAAATGCAGTGTCCATTAGCTTCGGATCGGTTCCTTTATCCTGATTTCAAACCGAACCAGTATCAAAGGTCAAGATACAGACCATCAACGATGACCCTCATGGACAGCGCCAAAAAGGGCTTATATCTCACACAACCCCCAATGGCGAAATCCTTTGGGTTCATCCGAATTTGCTTGAAGATGAACAGTGGACGACATCCATGTCAAAGAAGAAATCAAATGGCAAGGGAAAAGAGAAGTCTTGTTACGGAGCCTCGGCAATTCCTGAGAAGAATGACGAAGAGATTCTAGCTTTACCACTTTCTGAAGAAAAGCAAGAATCTTTCGCTACAAGAGGTGGGAATGAATACCATTATAAATATCCTAAAACCTCTAATCCAAATGCTAAAACTCTTACGGAGCTGGGGGTAGTTGCAACTCCTCCTGTAGCTGCTGAGAAACCGCAACAACCGGCTAAACAAAAAGAAAAGGAACCCCAACATAAAGAGGTTCAAGTTCCGAAGCAGTCTCGTTTCAATCGACCAATTGGACGAGATAAACCAAAAAGCTCAAACGCACCATATCGTTTCGACGTTATGGCTCAGCTAGCTAATATCCCAGCAAGGATTACGCTATACGAGTTACTACGCCTCTCGAAAAATACCAGAGAAACGTTACAAGAAGCCTTGGCTGATTCTGAGGTATTCCTTACTCAGATTAAGCCAACTCCCGAAGAGCCAGAGTCATCGATTCAGCATTGTAATATGGCAGCCACGAAATTTCCTTGCATCGCTTTCACAAAAGATATGCAAGTCAGAAATTCGAAGCATGATAGGCCTCTATATTTTACCGGATATATTGGCTCGAGCATTGTCAACCGGATTCAAGTTGATCCGGGTTCCGCTGTTAGCATCATGCCACTTCGGTTGATGTACCACCTCGAAATCCCCGCCAGCAAGCTAGCCTCCATAGGGATTATCATCTACAGATTCAATACTAGTGGATCAAGACCGTTGGGAAAAATTCAGGTGAAGTGTCAGCTCGGAGACCTGAAGTCCGAAGTCATCTGCTATGTAATTAATGTCGAGACTTCCTATAATTTACTGTTGGGTAGTCCATGGATCCACAGTAATCTTATAGTTCTCTCTACCCTCCATCAGTGTCTAAAATATGTCGACACTAATGATGAGGTCAAGACGGTGGTCACGGATAAGCAACCATTCAAGGGGTTAGAAAACTACTTTACTGACTCCCTTCTTTATGGTGCTGAATCCGATATTGAACCATCGGCCCATGGTACGGACAGCGGAGAAGAAGCTGATACCGAAGCTGGGCTCAATTATAGTGAAGGTCTTGTGCTAAATGACATTGAACCTCTTGTAATCGATCTTGACGGTTGTAATTCGTCGGATGAAAGTTGTAACTGGCAGCTTGCCGATAAAATAATAAACAATGATTTAGAGTACTCGCGTTGTCTCGATGATGTAATGCAGGAATTGTATGACGACCCTAGTCTACATATGCCACTTCGTTCATCTTGCACGACGGCGAAACATATCCGAAGTTCAGTCGGAACAACTATGCTCCTACCCGCAAAGACAGGGGGTGAAAAAGAAATAGTTTTTGGGAAAGGGGAACCATCCCTTACCCCAGATCTTTTCTTAGACACTTATTCGGATGATGAAGAACCCGGGCGACATTTCTCTCGGTACAGCTCACAAGCAAATGGTTACATGACGAGCCAAGGCTATGACCTCTCGCTCGGTGAAGGTCTTCATTTTGGCCAAGGTGTCAAGGTTCCACCCCGTCCTGCCTACGTACCAAAAGGGAGACCGGATAATTATTACAGTTATAAAAGGGGTCTGGGTTATGCTTCATCATCTGATGACGAATATGGCCAACAGATTATTAGCCAACTAATAAATAAGAGTGGGCATTCATCCGATGCTTCAACTTGGGATTCTGACGTGAGCATTGGAGAAAGATTCAAAACCCTAATGTCGAACATGGCGACAGTTGATCCTTCCACAATAGAAGGAGATGATCAGTTACTCATTTGGGAAGATCCTTGGATGCATTACATGAATATCCAATACGGTGATCGATTCGAGCAAAGAGAACCTCCTACTGAGGATGAAGTAGTCCAGGTTAATATGGATGACGAAAGTAATCCGAAACCTATATTTATTAGTGGTGATCTTCCACCGGATGAGAAAGAAGAACTAATCACCCTCATTCGAGAGTATATCGATGTGTTCGCTTGGAATTACGAAGATATGCCAGGACTCGATCCAGATGTAGCAATGCACAACCTTAACATTAAACCGGATGTCAAACCTGTCAAACAACAACAAAGACGGTTTCGTCCGCAGATTATGGAGGCAATAGAAGCTGAAGTCAAGAAACTAATTGATTCGGGTTTTGTCAGAGAAGAACAACACCTTGAATGGTTGGCCAATATCGTTCCAGTTCTTAAAAAGAATGGAAAGATCAGAATCTACATTGACTTTAGAGATCTAAATACAGCATGTCCTAAAGATGACTTTCCCCTACCAATTACAGATGTTATTATTGACAACACATGCGGGTTCGAGAGAATGTCGTTTATGGATGGATTTTCTAGGTATAATCAGTTCAAAATGCACCCAGACGATGAAAAGTATACAGCATTCAGAACACCCCTTGGTGTTTTCTATTACACTGTTATGCCTTTTGGTTTGAAGAACGCTGGTGCTACGTACCAACGTGCGATGACAAAGATCTTTCAAGAACACCTTCGGAAGACAGTCGAATGCTACATTGATGACCTAGTCGTTAAGAGCCGTGATAAAAATAATCACATTAACGATCTGAAGACGATGTTCGAACTTATGAGGACTCATCAGTTAAAGATGAACCCAACTAAGTCTTTCCTCGGAATGTCTAGCGGTAAATTTCTTGGATTTGTCGTCACCACAAAAGGTATTCATATCGATCCTGATAAGGTTAAGGCGATACATGAATTATAACCCCCGAGGAATATTAAAGAACTCAGAGGGTTGCAAGGTCGATTGGCATATATCCGTCGGTTTATATCAAACTTATCTAGAAAGTATCAACCGTTCTCTAAACTCGCGAAGAAAGGCGTATCGTTCATTTGGGATGAAGCATGCCAAAAGGCATTCGAAGATATTAAGAAATATCTGGCGAATCTACCTATTCTCGTTGCACCGAAATCAGGCAGACCATTTTTTATTTATGTCAAAGCGACGAGCCATTCGTTAAGTGCATTACTAGCACAAGACGACGATAACGGTCATGAACAAGCTGTATATTATTTGAGTCGCACACTGGTTGGAGCTGAATCTCGTTATCCAATGATCGAGAAAGAATGCCTCGCACTGGTGTTCGCAATCCAGAAAATGCAACACTATCTAGTTGGACAAATAATTTATGTCATTTCTAACATAAATCCAATTCGAGTATTCATGACCCAACCGGCCTCCATGAATTGGCGTTTAGCCAGGTGGGCTCTACTATTATCACAATATGATCTGTATTTTAAACAACAAAAGTCAGTTAAGGGACGAGCTATTTACGATCTTTTGACGGAAAACCCTATGAGAGATGCAGTTGAGTTGTACGACAATCTGCCTGATGAAACGCACGAAGTTAATACCACCTCACATCAACGAGTGTGCCAATTGTATTTCGATGGGGCTTCCCGAGCAACCAACGTGGCGAGAGTACCCAGATGTTCTAAAATCTCCTCAGGAGTGGGGGTCGTTTTAGTTTCCCCGGGAAAGCATGTCTTACCTAGAGCATACTCGTTGACCGAACCATGCTCTAACAACGTAGCTGAGTACAATGCATTGATAATTGGACTCAATTTTTTCAAAGATCTGGGGATCAAATACCTTGAAGCTTTTGGAGATTCTCAATTGGTAGTTAATCAGATTCGAGGAGAGTATGAAGTCAGAAATCGAGACCTGATTCCATACCACCAGGTGGCCATTGAGATGGCAAACTTGTTTGAAGAATTTTTCATCGAGTACGTTCCGCATCTCCATAATACATACGCAGACGCATTGGCGGCATTGTCGGTATCTTTGGCTCAGCCTCCCGAGACAGAACAATTAATTATAGTGAGAACTCACCAACTTATTGTTCCTATCTACGACTCGGTTACCAAAGAAGCATATTCAACAAGAGTTGAACCCGAAGTTCGAGATTGGCGTTTCCCTATTATTGATTATGTCCTACACGGTATCTTACCTGAAGACGTGAAAGAAAGGGATTCGATTCGGCGGAGAGCACCGAGATTTTACTACAACGCTGAATCACAAATGTTGTACCGACGGTCCTACGACGGTCTATTACTCCGTTGTCTATCCAATAAGGAAGCAGAACAAGCACTCAAAGAGGCGCATGAGGGGATATATAGTGCACATCAACCCGGTCCTAAACTCTGCGACCGACTTAGGAGAATCGGATATTATTGGCCAACCATGGTAAAGAATGCAGTTGACTACGCCCGACGATGTCAAGCATGTCAATTGCATGCAAATTATCTGCACCAGCCTCCAGAGCATCTACACCCATCAGCAACCTCATGGCTGTTTGAGACCTGGGAAATGGATATTGTTGGTCCTATAAATCCCCCGTCAGTCAAAAGTGATCGGTTCATCCTAACAATTACCGACTACTTTTCCAAATGGGCTGAAGCGATTCCGCTCAGAGAAGTTAAAACAAGTAATGTCATTGCATTCATTAAACACCATATCATCTACCGGCATGGTGTCCCAAGACGAATCATACATGACAACGGTCCTCAATTCATCAGCAACGCCTTCATCAGGTTTTGCGAGAAGTTCAGAATTCAGGACATTTCGACGGCTTACAATCCCACAGCAAATGGATTGGCTGAAGCCTTTAATAAAACAATCATAAAGCTCTTGTCAAAACTCGTGAAAACTAATAAACGAGATTGGGATGACAAGCTTGGCGCGGCTCTATGGGCCTATCGTACCACGGTACGTACACCAACGGGAGCGACCCCGTATTCGTTGGTATACGGATATGAAGTCGTTCTTCCATTGGAAATACAAATTCCATCTCTTCGGATTGCTCTCGCAACACAAACGACAACCGAAGAACAACATCAGAAACGTCTCGAAGAACTCGAGATGCTCGACGAAAAGCGCTTAGAAGCTCAACAGAATATTGAGTTCTACTAAGCCAGAATTTCTCAAGCTTTCGACAAAAAGGTTCGACAACGGAGTTTTAAAGAAGGAGATTTGGTCCTAGCTGAAAGACGGCCTATGATCCTTAACTCCAAGAAGAAAGGAAAATTTGAACCTAAATGGGAAGGACCATTTGTAATAGAAACAGTCTATTCAAACGGTGCTTATCGCCTGATTACCCAGGATAGCAGCAAATTAATGATGCCAATAAATGGGAAGTTCCTGAAAAAATATTATCCGTAATATGTTCAGGATAACCTATGCAAAATGGGAAGTTCCTAGAGAATCATGTATAGGATATTTCGGGATAACCCGAGATCAGTTAATTGTTCTAAATATGAAACTGATCTTTCAAATAATATGTTTTTGATTATCATAAAGTTCTTTTACAGCTTTTGTTGATGAGATTTAAATCTGTAAACAGTTAATCTTTCCTCACAAAACCCTTCACCGATCAAATCGACCGACGAAAGGTACACCAAAATCCGTCATGG
The DNA here is from genome assembly GCF_001876935.1 of Asparagus officinalis. Lineage (NCBI taxonomy): Eukaryota > Viridiplantae > Streptophyta > Magnoliopsida > Asparagales > Asparagaceae > Asparagus > Asparagus officinalis. Next base: position 120,759,035 of record NC_033800.1, read on the forward strand.
ATTAAAATCATTTAAACTCCCACCTTTTATTTGGTCAAACCTTACTATAGTTAGGACCAAAATCAAAATCCCCTCTCGATTCCTTCTATGAACGAGAGGTCCACAAACTGAACGATCAAACCTTCTTACAGTTAGGATTGTCTCAAACCCTTATTTGGTCAAACCTTTAAACAGTTAGGACCAAAGCCAAAATCCCCTCTCGATTCCTTCAATGAACGAGAGGCCCACAAATCGAGCGATCAAACCTTCCTACAGTTAGGATCGTCTCAAAACTCTCACTTGGTCAAACCTTACTACAGTTAGGACCATAACCAAAATCTCCTTCCGATTCATTTTGTGAACGAAAGATCCACTTTTGAATTGAATAATTAAACCTTATGACAGTTAGGATTATTCAAACCAATCCAGATTCTCTAAGTGGAGATCCCACTTCGAGTTTCTTTACTCCAGGAGATAGAATATAAAATTCTTCCTCTCCAATTTTGGGTTTATCTCTACCAACAAACAAGAGACCAGGAGATAGAATATAAAATTTTTCCTCTCCGATTTTGGGTTTATCTCTACCAACAAACAAGAGACCAGGAGATAGAATATAAAATTCTTCCTCTCCGATTTTGGGTTTATCTCTACCAACAAACAAGAGACCAGGAGATGGAATATGAAATTATTCCTATCCGATTCTAGGGTTTATCTCTACCAACAAACAAGAGACTGAAAGATAGAATACTCAATTCTTTCTTTATAATTTTGGGTTCATCTTCCTGCATAGGAAATGTAACCTATTTGCATTTCAAAAGCCATGCCATTTGCGCACGGGGGATGTTATCTCTATCCCTTATTAGAGATAAGCCTACATCTAACACATGTAGCCTACATATTCAACATTGTAGTTCAAAGTCTAAAAGAGTTTAATTCTTTTAGTGCAACGTTATATGTGAAACGGATTTAGATAATTCACATACTAGCCCGATTCAAACGGTAATCGGTAAAGGCATATCAAACCCGTTGATGGCTGAGGATTTGCTAAAAATTCTATGAGTATTATGGCTATTTATTCTAAACAAGAATGAGTAACCATAATTAAAATATCAATGAGCAAAAAGTTCACTATACTAACCAAAAGAGTTCAAACAAAACAGCATAAAAAAGAAATGTATGTTCCCAAAATTACAATAGTTTGTAATAACGAATTTGGTCTTCTAATCGAGAGAGCTCTGTCACATAAGCCAACTCAAGCTCGGGGATCAAGTTAGCTTTAAAGTTTTCTTCATCGATGCTTTGAATTCTGGTGACCTCTTGTTCTTTGTCAGCAAAAATCTTGGCTTGAAGATTTAGCTGCCGGAATAGATTCACCTCAACCTGAGTCACCTCCGCCAGATCGGACTCCAACACTTCACGCTCATCCCTAGCTTTGGCAAGTTGTTCTTCCAGACGGGCTATCTTTGCTTGATTCGATTCTAGATCACGATACAGATCTGTCTTAATCTGCGTCTTTTTGGCAATGCATTCCCTGAGTTGATCAATGCAGATTTTCAATCCCTGAAGTTCGGATTCAGCGAACTTCTGAGAATCACGCCACACCTGCAATTTCAGATCCATTTGAGAAGCGATGTAGGAAGATACGCCATTAGCACGAAGATTTTACAAATTTTCAATGTGTTGCTTAAGGTCAGCCAAGTAAGCTTCAATCGAATCGGACAGTTCAGAGTATCCGTAGTCTTTAATGCCTGATACATAGCGATCGAGAGATTTTCTAAAATGCTCGAAAGGTGAGCCTTTGAGAAGAATCCGATCAACCATGATATTTATGAAGGTAACCAAACTTTGAACGTCAGCATAAAGGACAGCCTTGGTCGGATCTTCGTTCGCCAATAAAGCTTGAATACGCTCGGACAATGATGAAGAAAGAGCTGCAAAGAGAACAAATGAAATAAGTACAAAAGTATGTACGCTCGCTGGAAGACTTCACAACCGAGTTACCTTGGCTTGTTGAGGTTGTAATGGACTCTATAACAACCGGGATTTATTCAGGAATAACGCTCATCGGTTGATTCACTACACCAGACGATTGTTCACCTGAAGCCCCTGATGGCTTCGGATCCAGATCGACAGTGGCAGAAGTCAGAGGAACAGTAACTGGCGGTTCAACCCTCCAACTTCATGAACCACCGGAGTCGGATCAGAAGTTACCACAGGTTCAGCTTTGACAATGGCAGAAGTCATAGGAACAGTAACTGGCAGTTCAACTTCAGCTGGGGGACCTGTCAAAAGTAGGAAACCCAAACCTTCAGGTTGATCGCATTCACCAATGACAGTAGACGCATCAACTTCATTCGTTGGTCCTACATCTAAATTTCTTATTCTAGTCATTAAAAGATAAGAAATAAAAGCTTAATTGAAGACTCGAATCCTAAAATACATACCTTCTGATGCGCCTACTTCAGCTGAATCAACCCTAGTGGTTGGTCCTGCAGTAGCGGTCGGAGCCGGAGCTGACAGTATATTGGAGATGCGTTGGTGTTCATCCTCGGAAATATCAAGATTGAAATCATATTCATTGAAATCTCCTATATCCATATCATGGGTAAGTTCTTGATCTCTCGGCTCATTAACAGGGATGTCTATTGAGCAGAAGGATCCGTCAATAAATATGCAAGAATATGAAGGGGTCAAAGCAAATAAAATTAAGGTTACCTTCAATGACGGTGGCGGGATCAGCAGCACTACTACTCGCACCCACCTCCTTTAGTTTAACTAAAAGAAGATAAAGCGCACAAGTTAGTAGAAGAGAAACACGTTCTGATTCGTTTATTTCCCGAAAATGTCCTCCGAATAAAGAAGCATTTGTACCTGTTTCAGTAGTTGGCGAAGTCGGTGCGATAACCGGAGGAGTAGTGGTGCCCATGCTAACCGGTTCTTCATTCATTGCTTTATGTACTTACTGAGTGAAGCTTGATTCATCGATATCCATTAAACCAGGAGAGGAAGGCTCGGGCATGATTTCCCCTTCTTCTTCTGGCTCAGCTACAATAGCAATAGGGTAAATAAGGTTCTGTATTCGAAGATAAAAAAACGACGCAAGAATGAGATTTTACCTCCCTCATCGACCGGAATATCCTGAGTAAGCTCCTCTTCGAACAATGGGGAAAGTTTACGTTGTCGATGGGCCGTCTTCTTAATCCTCTTCGATACACGAGTATCTCGAGTAACTTCAGAACTCTCATGCCGAAATTTGGTGCGCAATTCAGACCCTTGAACAGGGCAGGATTGAGCCTCGGAAGAAGCAAGAGATCGGGACCTCTTTCTGCCAACAAGTGGGGTGACATCTTCCTCTTCTTCTTCTTCTTCTTCTTCAAAAGCAGGCCATCTGACAGTCATCTTATTAGAAGATGATAAGGGAATATTCTTCTCTCTCATTTCAATACCCTTAGAAGGAGCACCGGGTGATCGGGGTGAAGAAGCTCGACGAGTCCTGTGAGCCACGGGAGAAAGAGGGACATCAGCCTCTGCTTCATCTCTAGTTTCATCCTCCTCACTGGATGTTTCGAAGTCATCACTCTCTTCGGAATCAACTGCTTGTTTTCCTTTGCGGGAAGATGTAGCGGGCTCCTTTCCTTTTTTGGAAGATACAATTCTCCGAACCACAGCTTCGGATTCCAGTTCGGAAATCTTCTTCTTCGTAACAGGAGTGTTAGCGGCTAAAATCCACCGGCAATAAACAAAGGTCATGTGGAGATCAGGCTCAGCGACAGGCAAACTAAATTGAGCTTCAGTACAACCAGCAACATTCCAGAACCAGGCTCGCACTCCATTGATAAGACCTTCGCAGGTTATCAACCATTTATTAGGATTCCCGACATATAATTGATCGTAGCCGAATTGTCGCGCAAACCGGCAAGGAAAATAAGGCTCGATCCTGCATAGGTTCCTCGACCGGAAAACATTATAACCTGGTCGGATGTTCATAAGCCAGTGGAAACTACCCATGTTGAGGGAGGTCCTGTTGGTCCCAGGCATCTCTTCATCAATGAGTGTGTCATTATATGCACCAGAAAACCGAGGGAAACACTTATAAAATTCCCAGCACTTGGCATTCTTAAACTGCCTCACCCTGTCAGGCCATTGTCGAGAAGGATTCAGCCATTTACATCCTTCCAAGAGCTGCAGCAAAGGAATTTTTGGATCGGACACGTCAGGTGCTGACATCATGTCTGTTCGATGGAGGACCAGCCACACCATTAAGTATGTGTATGGCAATTCAACACTCGACAGGGGAATCTTAGTCGAAGGCTCGGCATCCACTTTTGTAAAGGTGTTAGCCAGGTTACGCAAACCGCTATGGAGGTCGGCAATCATGGCGGAGAGTAAAGATAACCTACCTCCGATGACTAATTGTACGGCGGGAAGAAGAACCTCAAGAGGAAGCGTCTCAGAAGATTGATGCGGCACTACACATTTCTTTAGCCATATAGCCAAATAGCCGGAAAGGAGAGTCTCAGGCCTCATTCTCTTTGTGGATTGCCACAAGAAAGTACTAAATTTTGTACCCCTAAGAAAGCCACCTTCAGATGACTCAGTTCTATAAGACTGGGTGTTAATCTTTGTAATCAACCTATTAACATCAGAAGGGGTCAGAATAGGAGATTCGCAGACAGCTTCACCAGTCAGGCTTTCGAGATTCTGGAACAAGTAATCGGTGAACTGCTTTAGACTGACTCGAGCTGCCTTCTTACTCTTTACCTCAATCCTGGCTATCGCTGTCTGGTAATGACAAGTTAATTCCCAGAGAATGTCATAAGCAGGAGAGCCAGCCTTCTTCATCTTCATAAGCTGACGGTTGTTTGGAAAATATTCTTGATAAGGAGTATTCCCCAATGGCAATCCAGACACTTTCATCATTTCGTGGAGTGGAAGCCCTAACTCCCCATACTTAGTAAGAAATGTATTGGTCTCCGGATTATAAGACTCGAACAAGGCGAGAAAGTGATCTACACTTACTGGGAGACCATGCATGCTGGCTCGGATGGGAGCGTATAATCCAAAGTTCTTTAACTCCTGATCCCAACGATTAAGTACGTAGTTGGTCATCCTAGCCCATCATTTATCTAGAAGAGAATGAACCCACTCGTAACATCTGAACTTCGGAAGGGGGAACTCTCTGCCGATCCGAGCAAGCCTATTCTTAACCGTGTTAGCCCTTATCATCAGTTCATTTTGAGGCCCACTATATGGTCCAAGTATCCCCGGGTGAAGGCCACAAATAGTATGCCTACCACTGGAGCCAGGAGCGCTGACATCCTTACCAACAAACCCACAATGAATGCGTTCATGGTCATCTGTCAAGTACCATGACATCTTCCTCGAAACGGCCAAATTTCGTAATTGCAGAATTGAACATTGTCGAGGGAACGGGGGAAGGAATAGAAAATCACCTTCGTGCTGATTCAACCAAATTTCAGGACCACGACAAAGATTATCTGGGTCTTCAATCGAATCCCCGAACAAGTAATCAGGCTTCTTCAACGGTTCGGTGGAATCGCGAATTGGAGTTAAAGATGAGTCAGTCAGCAATGCTCGCAGAGTGCAACGACCTCCTTCACGAACTAACTCAGGAACACTATCGTCACAACTTTCACTAAATTGGCGGGCCTCTCTAACCAGAAAGTCGCCGTTGAAGAAGGCGTGAAGAACACCACTCTGGCCTAGATCTTCTCTATCAGAAAAGATCACAGAGGGAAAAGGAACTGCAGAGAAAAGTTAGAAAAAATAGTTGAATAAAAGAGACTAACAGAGCAAAACCCCTGCTCTAAGTAGCCGTGGTGGTATTCACTGCCGCGCGTTACCGCGGCAGTGTATGTTGCCGCGCTCAGCCGCGGCAACACGTGCTGCCGCGGTAACTGGACAACAACTCCAGGGTTCGAAAAACCACAAGTTTGAGCCAAATTTGTATTTTGGCTGTGGAACACATCTTGATTAAACAAGATATGTATTTTGCAGCGTCAATCCCCTCAGAGGAGGATGTTAACTCTTCCCGGATGCCCCTCAAAGGGGGCAAGCGAGGTTATATGGGCAAAAGCATTAATTTTAAACAGATAGAGGGTTGAAAAGTCACCTCCAAACGGCATGGCAGCGGTCTCGACCTCCTCAGGTGCTGGTGCCGCAGATTTTCCCTTCGGGACACGAGCCTTTTTGGGTGACATAGTGAAACTGGTTCGAGCAACAATGAAAGTTAGGGTTTTGAATAGGATCTCAAATAAAAGGAAACAAAACGAACTCAAAACAAAAAGTATGAGTTCGGCTTTACCAGAGATCAAGAAGAACCAACCTTGGAGATCAAAAAGACTGAAAGAAGACTGAGATCTGAGAAAGTCACTCGAAACCCTAGGTTATGTTTGAACAAAATCGCCCAAATAAAAAGAGGTGGGGAGGAGAAAAGCCAGAAAATCCTTTTATAGGATGTTTGAAGAGGATTCAAACTCAAAACAGCGAGTAAAATGACCCAAAAAAGGGCCCGACATCAGACTTATAACCTGACTGGCCGAAGCACTGCGCGGCACTCGACACTGTCGTGCTCGAGCGTGGCAGTCTACGCTGATGCACTCAAGCGCGACAGTAGAGGCTGGCGCGGCTGTTAACACAGCATAGTCCACACTGCCGCGCTGAAACACTGTGCATACACAATAATTCCTTGGGTATTTGAACACATGCATCTCCCGCTGTATTTGAAAGATATACCCGAACACTCCGATGAGTATATGAGTATAAACTACATCTCCTTGAACCTCCCAACGGGTATATGAGGTTCACTCCGATGAGTATATGAGTATAAACTACATCTCCTTGAACCTCCCAACGGGTATATGAGGTTAAACTATTTCCCGAACACTCCAACGGGTATATGAGGTTAAACTATTTCCCGAACACTCCAATAGAGCATATGAGTATAAACTATTTCTTCATTCTTTGACGACAGTTCAAATTCAAGACTTCGACAACGGCCACGTGATAAACACAACACCGGAGGAATTTTAGCTATTCTACAAAGCACTGAATAGGCTAAAAGATAAAGAAGTCAAGAATTGAAGCCATTAATAGACCATCTTACGCAACTTCCTCAACAAAGTACTGAAGAAATTTGCAAAGAAAATTTATCATATCCAAAGTGTCCCAGACTCCTCTCCAAAATGATGAGTCTGAGATACTTTGGAGGGGGTATCTATAGGCGTCAAAAAATGCTTACAGACATCCAAATACCACTCAAGGCAAAGAGATGGTTATAAAGAAGTTATACGATGATTATTTGAAGCCCACGTGGCGGCATATCAGAGATAGAACGTGCGCTGACGTGGACAAGCAGTTAAACCATGAAAAAGATTGTTAAAAGTCGTGGGAGAACAATTTCAAGCACGATGGAACGTGCTGGTAACTGTCTCTTTGGCCGCGACAGTGCACACTGCCGCGCCAATAGCCGCGGCAATGTCGACTGCCGCGGCCAAAGAACAGTCATCTGGTCGGTTACTTCGCCCCCCGTTTCAACTGTTGTGCACTCCTACCCCTATAAATACCTCCCTAGGCACGAAATAAAGGAGAGAGAGCATTTTTGGAGCAGAGGAGACTTGAGCTTTTGGTGATTTTGAGGAAGAAAGAGAGAACTTTCACCATTTGACGAGCATCATTTGGTGATTCCTAGAGATCTAAGCTCAGACTTGATCTTTGGAAGAGTGAACATCTTACATCGATAAGATATTCGCTTTCAAAACTTTACTTCGATAAACGAAGGAAAGATCCCTAAACACCCTCACGATCTGTGAATCGGTGGTCCACGAGCCAAAGCACTCACAGCACAGGCAAAGTCCCACAAAAGCAGGAGTTGATAAACAATTTCTGTGTTATTTTCTCGAGAGTTGTAATTTTTGCTTATTTTTATTGTAACTTTCTGTAAAACGACTAAAGTTTTAATGGAATCGACAATGGAATCAACTTTCGCTGAAAACACTAAGAGATACCCATCATCTAGATCAAGCAAATAAATGAGAAAAAGGCGAAATTTGAAAGAAATACCCATCATCTGAAAGATACCCATCATCTAAGAGATACCAAATAATAAAAGAAATTTGAAAGGGAACTTGAAATAATATAGAAAGACGAAATTTTTATACCTCGACCAAATCCTTTCCTCGAGCGGATCTACCCTCAAGCAAACGACGGAGTCGCCGATTTTTTCTTCTCCGACTTGAAGCGAAGCAAACGACGGAGACGGAGGCGCTGATTTTTCCTTCTTCTCCGACTTGAGGCGCAGCCAGGAGCGGAGCTGAAAGGGTGAAAAAAATGAAAGCTGAGAGAAAAAGGAGGTAACCTAGGGGGCTGTTTGGTTTTTTAATTATTTTTTTCTGAGTTGTTGTAAGCTTTCTGGCCAAATCAAGTCTTTTTTTTATGAATTGCCTTTACTAGCCACATCAGCACACTTTACATTATTTTTACAGCTACAAGAAAACAATTAAAAAGGAGGAAAACTAACAATGGGACCCACTTTTTTATACTTTCCATCCTTTTACATGCTAAAAACATACAACCAAACAGCCCCTAACCCCTGCATAGATTTTTTTTAGTGTTTGAGAGATTAGGGAAGAGTTAAGCCTCCTTAACCCTTCACGATTAAGAAAAGATCAAGTCCCCTAAACCCTTCAGTTAGGGGTCGTTTGGTTCTTGTTGGTAAAATTGTGTATTTATGACACAACTTAGAAAGTTGTTGTCCACCTCATCAATTTCACTTTTTTACTTTTCATTGTTTGTTTTTGATTCTATTGGAATCATAAAACACTTGTTTGATTTGCAAATTGAAACTTTAAAAAGTGGTTATTGTGTGGTCCCTACTCAAATGATCATATTACTATAAGTAAAGTTACCTCTCTAAAAAGAGAAAAAACCCAAAAATAAAAACAAACAAACAACAAATTGTTATGATCAATATATTCTATTAAGAAGTTCTTTAATCCAATAAATTAACAAACTATTGATTTTTAAAAATAAACATGTTGAACAAAAAAGGTTCAATGAGGGGATCTATTTGCAAGTGGGCGATAGTACAAGATGTCTATCCATAATTAACCCTTTTTGAAAATTAAAGGAGAAAGTCATATCTTCTTATAATTAACCCTAACTACAATTACACCTCTGTTAGCAATTAGAATCTTCTCATCACGACAACTAGCAAGGATGTCACTAACATTTGACATCAAAGTTTTTTTTTTCCAAAATAACTCATCCAACCCACAACATCACAACTAAAAATAAAGTTCATTCATCCAACGCACAACAAAAGCAAGTAAAATAAATTAAATCCTACATTAAAGTTCAAATTTACCCAAATATTCAACAAAAGGTATCATATTCTATCCAAAATAACTCATCCAACCCATAACATCACAACTAAAAATAAAGTTTAGTCATCCAACCCACAACAAAAGCAAGTAAAATAAATCAAAGCCTACATTAAAGTTAAAATTCACCCAAATATTCAACAAAAGGTATTTTCTTCTATCCAAAATAACGCATCCAACCCACAACATCGCAACCAAAAATAAAGTTTAGTCATCCAACCCACAACAAAAGCAAGTAAAATAAATCAAAGCCTACATTAAAGTTCAAATTCACCCAAATATTCAACAAAATGTATCATCTTCTATCCAAAATAACTCATCCAACCCACAACATCACAACCAAAAATAAAGTTTAGTCATCCAACCCACAACAAAAGTAAGTAAGATAAATCAAAGCCTACATTAAAGTTCAAATTCATCGAAATGTTCAACAAAAGGTATTTTCTTCTATCCAAAATAACTCATCCCTAGCTTGAATCCTCGTCAATATCATCCCCAACATTCCTATTGTTGTCCAAGTGATACTTCAAGATATGGTCTTTCATCCAAGCCACTTGAGATTCCAATGGGTTCACTATGAATAGCCTAGCTTGCTTTTCATTATCATATAGATGATCGAGCTCATGATCCAATACATGTTGTGGGAATTCACGAAGAGAATATATGCTCTCGGCCAATTTTACACTATAGTGTTGATTGCCCTCTTTAAATGCGCATGCAATTTCTCCCACTTTCTCAAGAAAACTTGTCATCTCCTCAGAATCCTCATTTCGTACAAGACGGCGTTTGTTTGCATGTGATGATTTGCCAATTCTAACTTTAGTTTTTGCATTTTTCGACTTGTTAGCTTTCGCCTCCGTGGATGATCCAACTTGAATAGGAGAGCTATCATTCTCAACGGGTAAGTCAAGATCAATTGCCTCATTGGCTACTCCTTCAAAATTATCTTACGCCTTCTTTTTAAACTCTCCAGTTATGAAATCATCTCCGATAATTAGCTTCAAGTCATCGTAGTGCTTCAAAGGCTTGTTCACGTAGTCCTTGAGTCTTGGATTTTTCTACAAAACAATAGGACATATAAGAAATAGTGGCATCAATAGAACAGAAACCATGCCTAATTTCACTAACAAATATTATTGGCATCACATTGCATGTCACTTGGCTCCGTCACTAGCCCATACCTACTCTAAATAATAGGAGCCATGCAAGGAGAGTTGAAGTAATTATGAGGAACAAAATGCGTTCTTTTGAGGAGGAAAATGATTATGAATTACAAAGACAAACTCACTTTTGTACTTTGATAAGTAGCCCAAAGAAATTATAACGTTAAAGAAAAAGCCATCTCATTGTCAAATTAAATGCAACTAAAAGTAAGCGCGACTGATTTACACATTGAAACCTTTGCTAATAATTAAATGATCACCCTATTAGGATTGATGTAGCATTTTAGCAAGTCTCAAAGCAAATTTGTCACCAGTGGCTACTACACTAATTCCTAAAGGGATGGCATGCAATGAAGACTCTTTTACATGTGTGTATCTGTTGCTGCAGCAGATAAACACAACATGTGTATCTGTTGTGTATCTGCAGCAGATACACACAGTATTGTGTGTATCTGCTGTAGATACACATGTTGTGTGTATCTGCTGTGTATCTGCAGCATACATAGCAGATACACACAACATGTGTATCTGCTGTGTATCTGCAGCAGGTACACACAATACTGTGCGTATATCTACAGCTGCTGCAGATACACAGATAGTCTCTGAAGCGCAGCAGCATATCGTCATATAGTCTCACTGTTGAATTAATACGTAAGAGAGAACTGTAAACATAAAATTGGAGTAAATTCACCCCATTAGGATTGATGTAGCATTTTAGCAAGTCTCAAAGCAAATTTGTCACCAGTGGCTACTACATTAATTCCTAAAGGGCTGCCATGCAATGAAGACTCTTTTACGTGTGTGTATCTGTTGCTGCAGTAGATACAAACAACATGTGTATCTGCTGTGTATCTGCAGCAGATACACACAGTATTGTGTGTATCTGCTGCAGATACACAACAGATACACATGTTGTGTGTATCTGCTGTGTATCTGCAGCAGATATACACAATATTGTGTGTATATCTGCAGCTGCTGCAGATACACAGATAGTCTCTGAAGCGCAGCAGCATGTCGTCATATAGTCTCACTGTTGAATTAATACATAAGAGAGAGAACTGTAAACATAAAATTGGAGTAAATTCATAATAGCTTAAACTTTTTGTTCCAATTCTCTAGTTAAGACATTAACTTCCTCTTGGACCTGATTTCGAAACCATAAAAAACTTATATAGCCTTTGACCTCTAGTTAAGACATTAACTTCCTCTTGGACCTGATTTCGAAACCATAAAAAACTTATATAGCCTTTGATTGATGCGGCATATTTAGAGAACTGATTTCGAAACCATAAAAAACTTATATAGCCTTTGATTGATGCGGCATATTTAGAGAAGTGCAATGGACTTAGACACTAATACACAATTCATGTAGTGGAAACAATATAGTCATAGGACGTTCAATAGGTCAGGTTAGTAGTGAATCCAGAATTTTGTCCTAATGATGCGTGTATATGTTGGTGACATCCTAAGTAGTAAATATAAGTTAAAAAATAATTTAATGATGTCATATGATATTACTGAACACTAAATAGCAGAAAATTAAATATAAAAGCAGAAAATTAAGAAATTATTACCCTTGCCTATGTGCTATAAACACTTGGATCAAGTGTTATTGTTTTTGTTTCTTCATCCCAACCGGCGCCACTGATTTCATGACATTTTTGTATGTCTAGATAACGATTCCGAAGAGTTCTATAGTGGTTTCCCAAATTGTCCTTGGTAAATAACTGATGGAATTTTTCAGTACATGCTTTAGCCGCATTATTGAATGCCCTAGACCGCATACTCTTGTCACACTTTCCACCATTCCTAGCTTCATTGGCCAAGAAAGGAATGAGGAAATCATCAAGCTCATCATCCCACATGATGTTTCCAGCTTTCTTCACTTTCACGGTTTGATTAAGTTTTTTTGAAGGTGACGAAACTTCCTCATCTTGTGCACGAGCTACCCTCTTAGACCCGCCACTAGCTTCCAATGAGGGGATTTCAAATGATAATGATCTTGGCGTTCCACTCATGGGTGAACTTTGTGATCTCATTTGTGTTTCAAATGATAATGATCTTGGCGTTCCACTCATGGGTGAACTTTGTGATCTCATTTGTGGCATTGGTGTACCATTTAAAAATTGCATCCATGGTCCACAAGCATAAGGAGGAGGCATCATACCTGACATAGGATTTTGGAAAGAAACATATCCAGATGTTAGAGTTTGGAAAGACCCAAATAAGAATGGAATTTGGGGCATTCTTCCTGTAGGGCTATTATCATAAAGTGTTGCATTTGAATTTCTACTCTCTTGACTCTCTTGACTATCTCTATTTTGAGAATAAAATTTCGGACGAAACGAGCCATTTTGATTCTCCATCCCTGCTTGCAAAAACATTGTTAAAAGAAAAAACAATTATTATCAAGTATTACAAATAGCAAAAAAATATATTTTAAAACGATCAAATCAAATCATCTCACTAAACTCCAGCAACAGTTAACCAAAAGTGCATGAAAAGTGCATGAAAAGAATAGTGCTTGAAAATTCCATACAACAAAATGTTAGAACAATATATACTTTGAATATAGTTTTTTATATGTACTACCAATAACTTCTGTTCAATACGTACAGAATTAAATAATTTCTTCAAATCTAAGCACCAGATCAAACCTACTACTTTTAATTTGGATTTGTATCCCTAGAATTATAAAAAAAAATTCCATACATTGGTTTTTTGTTGGGAGATAAGCTTGTATATCTCATGTTTAACTTGAAGTTATTTGCATGATCTTGAACTTTATGAAGTTAAATATGCATGCATGTTTATTAAAGTTAATTTTTTTTATTTTTATTATCATTGTGGGTCAAATATTTAGGCTAGTTTCTGATAATTTGGCTATTAATTATCTTGTAGTTCCGTAACTTCAGTTTTTAAGAGCTAATTTTTTTCCTTCATTAAATTCCTCTGTATTTTTATTTTATATAGGAACCAACTTCATACAACCATTCATGAACAGTTCTATTCTCTAAGTATTTCAACTTACATGGATATTTTATTCCCCCTTCCATTTATTTATATGATTGTGAATACTAACAAAACTTTGTAGTGTGTGGGATTTATATCTACCAAGATATGACTTCTATAATAGTTGGCTATGATAATAAAATTATTGCTTTCAAAGCCTTTGTGATTCTGTTACTAAGGTTAATTTGTGTAAGGCTTTAGGATGTGTAAATTTTCGTTGATGAATTAACTGAATTGGCACTTATGGCAAGTAACTGTTATACCAAAAAGCCCTACTTGCAGGTTGCTCAAAAACACACATCACAAGCATAAATTTATATTGTTACAAAGTACATACTTACTACATACATATAAAGCTGCAGATGGTTGCACATGCAATACTCGTGGTAAGAATCAATGTTAAACATTAAAGAGGATTTTTACAAATTTGTTCACATTTCTAGTAACGATAAACTCCAATACTTTTGGTAGCAGAAGATGTAATTATATTTATAGTATCATCATAATCATGCATGGATATTGTCTGATAATTCCTTCAAAAGCATACTAACAATTCGTCAACAATCGTAAAATTTTATCTCAACAATTTTATCTTTATTTTTTATTTTTTTGAAAAAAGGACAAGAGTCTTTGTCAAAAGCCAAATATGTTAACATCTTATTTAACGAAAAAGATAAAATTAAGCAACAAGGTTCTTTATTTGCTTTATATTTCATTAAGTCTCTTCTCCAAATTGAGCCTTTGGTTTTGTAATTTAATGACTTCATCGTGCACCCCAGCAATCTGTTCAAATAATCAAGTTTCTATCAGCAATCAAGTTTCTCTTAAATCTGAGAGATACCCATCATCTAGATCAAGCAAATAAATGAGAAAAAGGCAAAATTTGAAAGAAATACCCATCATCTGAGAGATACCCATCATCTAAGAGATACCAAATAATAAAAGAAATTTGAAAGGGAACTTGAAATAATAGAGAAAGACGAAATTTTTATACCTCGACCAAATCCTTTCCTCGAGCGGATCTACCCTCAAGCAAACGACGGAGTCGCCGATTTTTTCTTCTCCGACTTGAAGCGAAGCAAACGACGGAGACGGAGGCGCTGATTTTTCCTTCTTCTCCGACTTGAGGCGCAGCCAGGAGCGGAGCTGAAAGGGTGAAAAAAATGAAAGCTGAGAGAAAAAGGAGGTAAACTTGAGGCGCAGCCAGGAGCGGAGCTGAAAGGGTGAAAAAAATGAAAGCTGAGAGAAAAAGGAGGTAATCTAGGGGGTTGTTTGGTTTTTTAATTATTTTTTTCTGAGTTGTTGTCAGCTTTCTGGCCAAACCAAGTCTTTTTTTTATGAATTGCCTTTACCAGCCACATCAGCATAGTAAAGCACTTTACATTATTTTTACAGCTACAAGCAAACAATTGAAAATAAGGAAAACTGATAATGAGACCCACTTTTTTACATTTTCCATCCTTTTATATGCTAAAAACATCAGCCTTGCTATTTGGCTCGCGGACCAACCGCGAGCCCAACTCGCTTGAGAGGACAGGGGTGGGGCCCACAGTGCGGGCCCACCCCTGTTCCTCTCACGCGAGTTGGGGCTCGCGGTTGGTCCGCAAGCCAATAAAGTTTTTTTTTTTTAACAATACAACCAAAAAGCCGTTTACCCCTTTGCCAAACAAACACTGTCAGTTTGGGCAAGCCTACGATTCGGTGGCTTCCACCATCACGATTGCGTTAAAAAAAATAAAAAAAGATCATAATTAAGACAAAAATGCCGCGAAACCCAACCATTTCGAATCCCTACGGTCTCGATTGCACTCCAAAACCCTAGTCTCTCTCTCCTCCATGAGATCCCTCTCGCGATTCACCAAAACCCTAACCTCCCTCCAAAATCCTTCGCCCTTCTCCTACAGACCCTCGCCGATCGCCGGAGCGATCGCGATCGAGGACAGCCCGGCCTACCTCCGCTCGGTGCCTCCGGCGGCCCGCCGACGCTGAAGCCGTGGAACTTGCATCGGAATTCGTGCAGCTTCCTCGGACTGTGATCCGACCCGTTAAGAATACGATGCAATAAACCCTAGTCGGATGTTTACACGATTCTCGAGGTGAACGACGCCTTCTCGGGATTCGGATCTTCTTCTGATTCTTGTTCGTCTTTTAAGTGAGACCGTTAACCCGTTGGTGATTGAGCGTTTTGAATTCTTCTTGTTTAATTTATGTTTTTTTATTAGGGGGGGGGGGGGGCGCGGGGGAGTTTAACACCTGTGTGCACAGATGAATATGCTATTTCCCCCAGAATTTAATTTGGGCTTTCATTGGTGAGGAAAGTTTAATTCTTTCTAGTGAATCCTAATGATTCGATTTTTTTGCTCAAATTAAATGACGAGATCAAACATTGAGATGTCCTGTTTGATTAGGAGTTTAGGGTTTTAGATAAATGTGTTATTTTTCCACACTAAACATCTTTCCTACAAGATTTTAACTAATATTTCTGAAGAAAGTAATGTGGAGTTATCTCAAACACTTGCGAATAAGAACAAGTTATAGATCTGCTGATTGAATTAGTTAAATTTCTAAGAAATTGCTATCTTACATTATTAGTGTGATAAGTGGTGTATAGTTCAATTTCTGTCTAAAAGCCGCATGTTAATGAACTCAGAACAAATTAATTAAGGTACGTAGCCTTGAAACTTGTTTTTGTGCTTACAAAGATGCCAAAGTGGTAATTTATTTTTCAATGTTGGTTTTGTCAGTTGAGAATTTATTCTGAGTTTACTTTCAACTTGAATAATTCTCGTTTATGTTGTATTATTAGTTTTCTACATGCCATTGGCTTTTCACCCATCGTAGTCCTTTGGTTAAAATTTCAATAGTTCGTTTGAAAGAAAGTTACATATATTCAAACTTATTTCAGAAGAAAATATCCAGATTATATTCAAGTTCTTCTCTTACCATTACATTTTTTACTGTAGTGTTTGCGGGTTCTCATTAATTTGATTCTCTTTTCTCTTTGGTATGAATTATATATTGCTATCTGTTAACTCTAATGACTTTGTTTGGAACATTTCTTAATCTTAGCATGTCAACAGGATTTTTTTGCTCATGCGGGGCAAACTATCAGAGATATCCCTGAGACATTTGGAACCAAATGACTATATTTATGTCTCTGGGGCATTAAGTTCGTATAAAAGGGTGGATGCAGCTGGCAAGTGTGATATTCTTTACAAGGTCAATATAAATCACCCATCTTTTATCGCCTTATATTTCACATGTTAGAACGTTTTGAGTTCGGAGGGTGAAAATTCGAACTTATTTTCATTGGTTGTGTCAAGCAGACCAATGGAAGCTAGAGATTTTACTTGGTTAAATCTTAAATCTCACCATTTTGCTCTTGCCTTTTTGTAAAAATTGACCCTCCAGCAAAATCCCTCTTCTTGGTTGTAGTATAACAAGTGGCATAATAAATTCACTGATTAGAAGTTTCAACTTTTGTTAGTTTGTTACTGTCAGAACATAATTTTCCAAGTATTTCTCTATTTTTCTTTTATGGACCTTTTCTGAGTTAAGTTTAGCTCAAAAACTTATCAGTGACTTGTTTGTCTAGGCTGCCGATATGATTGTTCTTATATTATTTATAATTGCATTGGAGGACTTCTGTACATCAATTGAACTCTGCATTTTGTGCAGGTTGCTGTTTCCGAATTGAATATTGTTACACGACAAGATAAAAATCAGGTTAGCCAGAAGTCTGAGAGTGCAGTAGGAAGTCTGACAGAGGGGACCTCTTGTAATTATCTCTTCTTTTCTTTCAAATTTACTACTTAGGTTATCTGACAATATTCTCACATCTTCAATTCTGTCTCTACAGGTGAACCTGATCAAGAAAAAGTGTTGTCGGGTAAGATCCTGCTAACTTTTTTACTTCCCAAAATGCGTATATTACAAGAAACCCCCTTCGTCTACACAGGTTTTCAAGAAACCCCATCATCTGTTAAGTAATTTAAAAAGAAATCTAATTGAAATCCTTACTTTTCACACTTGCTTAGCGGAAACTTGTGATGCTATGTGTGAGGATTAGATCTCATTTCACAAGCCATGTTTAAATTCAACAAACCCTTGTGGAGTTTAAATTTAGTCCTCTCACATAGATTAAGAGTTTTTTTTTGGTTGAACTTGATAGATGAGGGGGTTTCTTGAAAAAGGGAGCATAGTTGAAGGTTCTTCTTCTTTTCTTTTCTATTTATTTTATTTTATTTTTATTTTAAACCCTAACACACACACCCACACCCACAAAAGAGGCAATTTTCGTGATGTTTTTGCCTTCTGCTAACTGATTGAGAAAACTTGTCAGATAATGATGAAAGGTACAGAGATCGTTTGCGATTATGGCAGGTGTTCTTTGCTAATCCTCACGAATGGTGGGACAACAGGCAAGATAAAAGAAATCCAGGGAGTCCGGATTTTAAACACAAGGATACCAAAGAATGCCTGTGGCTTAATCCAGATGACCCTCCATGGATAAGGAAGCAGCTTCAGTTGTATGACTCGAGTATGGGAATAAGGCATCACAGTCGCCAAGATGCATTTGAATGGAAAGCAAAGGACTTTATATAGTTGGAGACATCATTTGATGCCTTTGGGGGGAAGCTTATTTGACTGTACAAACCATCCACAGAGGGAGAATTATCCTGTCGAAGTGCTGGAATGAGCAGAAAAGAATCAGTATGTAGATCCGATCCTTTTAGACATAAATTAAATCCTTTAAGATCATCATGAAGCAATTTTTAGTTAAATAGAGTTATTTCTTCAACCAAAGGGCTTGCAGGCTTGTTGGGATTCCCAAGAATGTTATTTTTACGAAGTATAGTAACATGAAGTTTAGATTACATACTATTCTTGAAGGAAATCAAATATTTGTACATGATAATCTTTGGAGATGTTTCACTTTTTGGGCTTTGGAGGTGTTTTCCTATACCGAAACAAGAAAGCAGGCCGAAGTGCAGGAATGAACAGACAATATTTTGTACGTGTTATTGTGTAGTTATTGGCGATTTGGAGATGTTCATCTCCAGGGACCATTTTTTTTACCTTTATACATTGAAAGCTTGTTTTTACTAAAATTTGTGATGGTTTCTAGCTACTGTTAATGTTATCGTTGCCAATGAATTTTTTATGGGTTCTCATACTCCTGAAATAATTATATCTGTACGTGTGGAACCACTGCAGCCAATTTTTTTGAATGAAACTTACAATTCGGATGTTGAAGATATAATTCATTTTGCTTGGGATGTTGAAGATATGATTCATTTTGCACAATGCAAGCGATGGAACTTCTTTTGGTCGGTATGCAAGAGACAGATTTGTTCGATAAAAACTTACATTTGCTCCAACGTAGAAGATCGATCATCAATGACCATAAATTAGATCGTAATTTCTTAAGTCTCGTGGGTTTCTCAAAAAATAAAATAAAATAAAATAAATCATAATTCTTGTTGAGGCTATGTTCTGCGTATTCAAACATATACAGTTACAGCATGAAGCATTTGCACTCACAAAAAGTACAAAAAGGAAAAAGAACTAATCCCAATCAGAGCCTGATGACCCTTGAGAATGAGGATCCAATTGCATGACCATCTTCGCCATCACTTCTCCCATATCTTCTATTTCTTCTCTCCCAAATCCCCAGTTTTGAAGCAATCCACCACCTAGAGCTCCTCTCTGCATTCCAAACTTGCGAAGATTCTCCAGCCTTTTCATTATTAAAGGCATCACTGCTCTACTTGACCTAAGTCTTGCAGCCATTGGGATTGAATCAATGTCAAGAGATCCCTTTGTTTGAGTCATTTCAGTTGGAGTTTCTAGAAGCTCGCCCTGCCGACCAACACAGCTTCTAAAGATTGAAGGAAAAGGCAGTGGTATTGGAAGAGGGCATAGGGACACTGAAGCATGTGAGAACTTTGGTTTTGACATCTCGCAATCATATGCAGCAACAATTGAGTCATTGACTTCAGAAAGTGAAGCTCGGCGACCTGATAAATACAAGGAAATGATCAATTTGCAGGCATCAAACTTTCATTAAATAAGGAAAGAATTGTGTTAAGTAGTTTCTCATCAAGGAACCAGATGATGTCAAAGAAATGCTTCCAGATTCTTTTTCTTCGGAATTAGAATAAAACCCATATGCGGTATGCTAATATATACTGATTTTTTCTCTCAGCTATAGGCAAAATGTGTTGCCTGATAATTAAAAACGAAGCCATTAGCTAAATCAGCAACAACATTATTTCCGTCAATCATTTATCTTATTATATGACACTTTTTTTTCACAGAATGACCCCCAATGTTTGGTATTGAACCCTCCTGTAAGGGCCTGTTTTGTTCATTTCCACAAATACTAGTAAACCCATTTCTGTGTAGAAAACCCATTTTTGGGGTTGTCCAGAGGTTTCTAGGAATAGTTTCTTTTGTTTGTTACACTTAAAATCACCCAGAAAGCAAACATGTAAATCATGTGTTTCTCAATCTTGCATTTGAAGGGAATCAAAATAAATAGGAAATTACCACTTTAAGTAAAGGACAGTAGTTAGCTAAGAAACTGTCGCGCAATTTTTTATTATTATTTTTCATCTTTCCACCCATTTCCACTCTAAAAACTCTGAAAAAGGGTTTCCACAAAATGCTGATGTTTTTACATGTTTCAGGAAAACGTTTCTTAAAACCACGGAAGAATCCAAAGGCATTATTCGTTTGGAGGTTTTCTGACAATTTCCACATGTCAGAGGGCTTCCAAGCAATTCTTACTTTTCCATGCGAAACGCCATAAATAGGAAAATAGATTTGACTGTATATCATTATTGCATATATTAACCTTTTTTTGTTTCCTGGCATTTGGTCTTCATAGTTATCACTCATCACTCAGACACCTATAATCTGTAGGAATGGACACAAGCACCTTACTCCACCATGAACATGGGATGTCAGATGCGTCAATTCTCCAAAATCCAGATGAGCACACAACTACATATGTATATCTTTCTCTGACTATATGGACTCAAATAATATGAGTGCGTGTTGATCTTATATATTTAATTCAGTCAAACAATTTACAAAAAATATAAGGTTTTATCAAAAAAGGTATACTTATGCATTTTTAAGGCCAATAACATTTTTTGGTCAAAGTATCACCCCAACCTAATTTCAGAATTCATTGTACAAAAGTCTTATAGATGATTAAAGCTTGATATGTGTAACAAGTGTTCACCTGATATTCAACTGACAGGTGTAACACACCTCACCGACACTTGTACTTTCTGATCCAAAACTTTGAACCTTTGCTTTCAAAGAGGTTTATATCCTAGGTCCAAGTCATTATAAAATGTATTTGGCTTTTCAACTCTGATTTGCACTTGGTATGTACTGTAGCTAGTTCGGGTTTATAACTTTGACAGAGCAAATCATTTCAACTGGACTTCCCTGATATTACAAAAAACTTTTAACAGATGCTCAAGTCCAATAGAATCCTTCTACAGCTGTATCAAAATTCAGCTGCATATCTTAGAATTCAAATCCTAATATCATTACAAATACGTACCAATCATGCTCACATTCTTCGGTCTTCATTTAGCTGCTTAATACTTACATATGAAAAGAGAAAATATTATCCATTCTACTAGACAATCAAATGACAAGTTAGTTTAAGTGAGTGGTATGTTAAAGGCAAGTTTATTGAAGGTGATCTGCATAGAAATCCTTTGTCCCTTAAATAAAATGGCCAAAGTTCCCACACAGAAATCTGAATAAAATAAGAAAATGAGATATAGACAAATCTACATTATTTCCCATGACCACCAGAACGTGCAAGCGAACCCAACATATATTTCCCCATGACGCTCTGAAGTAAAAATATATCAGCTTTCTCATCTTTTAGATGTGTGGCAACCTTAGCAAACAACATAAACAAATAAAGTCCAAGAAGTGTACCAAAAAATGTCCTGAAAATCATAAATACACTTCTTGAACGAGAAAAAAAAAGAGACCGCAGTACTTGCAAGGCTGCAAGTTCGAGAATTATCACCCGAAAATAATAAGTGATATTCTGTATCTTAAACTCTATCGCATAGTCGAAAGAAAATATATTTGCCTTACCCTTTTTTTCTCTTTTAGTTTGCCTCTGGTTATTGCTTTCTTTACATGCCCCTTTCTCTTTCTTTTTGTTCCTTTACTTTCACATTGTTGCCCATGTATTCTCTTAATTCGAGTAAATTTTAACACCTAGATCCCACCAAGGAGATTCCATGCAAGAAGTTCTGAGTATTTCTCTAAATCAAATAAAGTCCTAGTGAAACTCTAAACCTTCTAAAACAGTAGATAAACGATAGAAAATGGCTGGACTATGGACTTCACTAAAAATAGAAAAATAAACACCTAAAGAAATGAGCATGCTCTAAATAAAAAGCATGAGTAGACCATGAAGACAAAATGACCTTAATATAAATATAAAGAGGTAAAAGACACGAGTATATTATTCTGAAATTGAAGCTCAAGGTACATGGAAGTGATTGCAGGAAAGAAAAAGATTTAAATATAAATATACTTGAAAATGCAGAAACATTAAAGATAGCAGCATTCGTGGGGGCTGAGTTAAAATCACAACCTGCATGAAGCATGCCATGGGTAATCAAGGACTCCAATGCTTGTGAATCGTCAACATCCTCTTCTACTTCCGGGGTCAAAGAGTTCAAACTTCTCAAGATAGATCCTGGATTTTGTTCATTCAGAAATGTAATTTGTTGCAAATAAGATACATGCATCCAATGCTTAGATCCAACACAACCATCTGGTTACCATCAGATGAATCAAGTACTTAAAAAGGGATGCATGAATTCAGGAACAAAATAACTAATCAGTAAAAAGAGTACCTGTCAAAGATGGAGCTGGCATTGCTACATCTAAAGTAGCCACCATATTCTGCCTGCCTTGACCAGCTAACATTTGTATGATTCCTCCAACGTCCACAGCTCCAGAAACATAGGCGGTGTTCACTGTTGGACCACGCATGTCCATCCGAAATGGAATACTTATTGAGTGTAGAGCAGCAGCATAAACAGCACTACAGTGGAAAAGCTTCTGGTCTTCAACATGAAGAGTAGAGGACAACTTGCCTTGAAATTCAAAACAAGGATTATTATTCAAGACAAGGAATTCATGCAGGCCCCGTTTGGCAAAGGGTTAATGAAGAGGGATTAAAGAGAATGATTAATGTACTTAGCCCATTTGATAATCCGAAGGACTACATTATTAACCCGTTAAATAAGTTTTATTTTAGCCCTTATGATCAATTTTAGTGTTTGGGAATAACAATGATTTTGACTATTTTCTTTATAATTAGAAGGGTTAACTTTTATTCCATCTAAATAGGAGTATTAGTAAACCCCTCATTTTGAGCGGTTAACTCATTTTAACCCCTCTAGAGGGGTTAACTTAACCCTTCTATATTTTTTATGTTTGGCAAATTATGGAGGGTTAACTCACTTTAACCCTTATATAGATTTGTTGTGTTTGGCAGGTTAAGAAGGGGTTAAGTCTCCTTAACCCTTTGCCAAACGGTACCGATATAGATTTGTTGTGTTTGGCAGGTTAAGAAGGGGTTAAGTCTCCTTAACCCTTTGCCAAACGGTACCGCAGGGAATATATATAAAACTATGGAAAACAACCAACAGACAAAAGCTAGTGCACAAGAGTAATATAAACTTCTATAATCATATATAGAATATTCGGATACTAGATTTTCATCACCAGAAGATAAGTTGCTTGCAATCATTTCAACAATAACAATCAAAATGTACATTTCACTGAATAATCATAACCTTTTTAAAATCCAAAACTTTGGTGCATGCAGGCATTTACATCATTACATGTATAAGAATCTAGGAACTTGGTGCAGCATTTACATCATTACATGTATAAGAATCTAGCCAAGCTGCACATAGTTTAAGGCTTTACACAGAAGAGTAGAAAACCAAACATTAAATTCAAAACCTCCCACACATTGTCCAATATGTTTTGAAAGAAAGAGAACGAATTGATGAGAATCTGTTCAAGAAATGAAGGTCACTGCTGATACAAATAGATGGTAACTCGTGCAGTGAGTGGAAAAGGAATAAGCGCTTAGCTTCTGTGCTAGTGGCGGGCGGTGACAAGGCCATAAAGTCAGTTCAGTTGCAAGCCGAAGGCAAAGGGGGCCGCGGAGCAGCTTGATTGATACAGTGGTTCTGGATATCTTGACTCCATTTAGTCTAAACTAACAAATGAAAAGCATATACTTCGTATTTCTGTTTGTGGAATAACATTCTTAAACCATTCATTTGTTCTGTTTGTCAACCAAAATGGAATAAGTGGAATGGTTAAATCACCACTCCTCTAGATTACAATCCATATCAGACAAAATAAAAATAATTAATAGGATTATGGAGTAATGCTAAATCACTTAATGCAGCCTTCTTTAGCTCATCAACTTTATTCCATTACCAGATGACACCCAAATGTTAAGACTCTTTGGAGCTAGTATCTCACAATTTGGGTTACTGTACTAACAAGTTTCCCCTGAATTACAAAAGAATTGAAAATAC
>NC_033800.1:120783218-120835717 GCF_001876935.1 Asparagus officinalis
CCCTCCCTCCAACCCTGTCAAATGAAAGTGTCGATCTCTTGCATCTCAGTCACCAGAGCTGAGAATGGCCATATTACTTGTGCACCTTGCCTGCATGTAACCACTTCCTATACTACATTAAAGGTAATACATTTTCTCCGCAAGATTTCAAGTTTTCAACTGAAAATAGGAATAAGAAGAATTGCTAGGGAATAAGAAAAGCTTACTTCTACTCAGAGAGGGCAATCCTATTGGTACCATCAATTTACAATATGAAGAAAGCGTTGAAAATGAAACAGCATCATGAAGAGACCTTGTGATGGAGTCCTTCTGGCTTTTTGCATGAATATAAGCATGTGGATCCCTTACGGTGTAAAGCAACACAGGTGTATTTGTATACTCGTCTGCAATATTCTCCAGATATTCTGCAGCTACGCCAGAAAAACCTCCTGAATCATCAAGAATAAATTGGATACCCTGTAGAAGCAGCATGTAATTAAAACTCTAGGCCATACATGCGAAGAATAGAATCTATTGACCTTTATCAATTGGTAAATGACTACAATAATCTCTACAAGACCATTATGGATATGAATAACTATATAAGACCCTGGCAATACTATTTTAGAGTTAACTTACATCATGATGTCAATAATATAATCTGGCAAAAGGAACCAACTTGGAAAAAAGCTTAAAGAACAAATAAATGAATAACAACTGCACAGTAAACTACATAAATCTAACAAGGGGAAAATCTTTTTTAGGTTTTAGAAAAATATAATATATCAAGAGAACAAAAAAGACCCAAGCTTACATGTATGCCTAAGACGAGGGTTTCAGGTTTTAGAACTCTAAAATCATAAATCTGTGCAAGAAAGCAAACCTGTACGTGATCACATTCCTCAACAAAGAGCCTCATCCTTTCATTCATTTCTTCACCCTGCAGACCTTCTGAGAGAACATCTTTTCCAGTCCCATAATTATCAAATTGCTTAACATCTGTCCATGAACTATGCAATTCATATAGGCTTCGAGGGTGATACTGAACCTTAGAGAAGTCCGTCCAATATTGAACGCCTTTTTCAAGACACTCAACCCGATCCTTATCGTGGACTTCTCTTTGAAGAGTGGGACTGACAACATCAGCATCATTTGATACAGCAGAAGGGCCAGTTTGTTCTTCATATAAGGTTTGTAAAAATAAATTCTTTTGTTGAGGTTCTGATGCATATCTGCTTACATTACCAGACCTGTAGAATAAGATGGAAGGTACTAATAAAAGCAATATTCAGAAGGAAAAGAGGGAGTGAAAGAGAGGTGCATTCAATAATGATCTGAATGATTATAGATTCAACTCTCTGGCATCTCCAACCCATGCATACACCTCCACATTTAGACAGTTTGTAACATACTGGCACTTTTTACTTTAGGAAAAAGAAACAGTAAGCAAAATACAGACGTGCAAATATAGAAGAAAGAAAGAAACAAAGCTGTCATGTGTCCTGCTATGCACGTCTCCCTACTGTTGTATCATTGCCAATGCTATGAAAAGCTACATCTCCTTTTTTTTACAGTTTCTTTGGTGGTTGCTTCTATGTTGCATATTCCCCCTAGAAAATAGGGGAAGATATTGTTTTGCAGAAGTCCAGGACAAGCAAGCTTCAACAAACATAGCCATAATCCTAATACTGTAATTCAACAAGCATAAAAACCATGAAGCTTCTACTCAACCTCGTAAGATGATTTAGAACTGTTTTGGCTTAACAAAATAGGACAAATTAGAAAATCAGCAGTGAAGTTATCCCACTGTATGGAAAATAAGAAGCATAAGGAGGTAAAAATATGGTTTTAGTAAAAAATTTCCATAAAGGGATAAAGGGATAAGTTCGAAAAATAATAGATAAAGACTGTTTGAGCTTCATGTGATCTCACTAGAGTCCCAGCATCTGACTCTAAGCTTCACAGAATCTCTCTAAGAACTCCATTACATAGCCGTCAAAGAATCTCTTGATGCAAAAATTTGTTTCTAATATTCTTCATTCTTTTTGAGAAAATGGCAGAAAGCCACAAAAAAAAATCATTTTTGCAACTTTCTCCCATCCAACCGTCCCTCATTATCCCCCAAAAAAGAAAATGTATCAGGCACTAGATGCATTTTTTGTAACTTTTTATCGCATCCAACCCTTACTCATCATCATCAAAAAAAGAAAGGGAAAAAGGAAAAAAACCAGTGTTGAAGCTGATTTTAAAAGAAAAAAAGTACAAAGGAATATCACAGACGAGCGTCTCTACGATTGCACTCAGTCATTCGAATTCTGAATTTTTTTTTAAATAAAGGATGCAAGTGGAGATAGACGACTTGGTTCTAGCAGTCTAGATAAATGAAATGAATGGCTAATATTAAGTGGGGACTTGCTTAATTTGATTAAATTGTGTTTGAAATCAGTTTAGCCGGTGAACGACAGTTGGGGATTCAAAGCTAATCTTAACATGTATAAGGAATATATTAGCAGCAAAAGGAGTCCAACTTGACAACAACCCTTTGAAATTTGATTTTTTTCATCCTCATCTAACAACTCTAAGAGCTTGAACTTATCATTATCCACATGATAAATTGATCTAGTCGAGAGAAAAATAAATCAAGAAATCATGGTCCATACAAATACGGTGAGGAGACTGTTGATATAGAGAAACGATAGAACTCAAATACAAGGAAAAGAATATGCAGCTCATTTATCCTTATCACAACAAACATCCACCTCCTTAATATCCTACATAAACCCCCCACAAGAAAAAACCTTGAACCCCCCCCCCCCCTCATGTTCAACCTCAAAAAATGCCATTCGGGATATTCGTCTTTTACCTAGCCAAGAAGGTGATATAGTTGTCCCTGGCGAAATTGCGTTCAATATGACTTGCCATCAATCTGAGGAGATTTTAGGCTCCACTAGCAATTTTTTTCATGGTTCATGCAGATAAATAAATCTCAGGCACGTAAACTCTACCCAGCAACCGCTACTCAACTCCTGAGGCCACCGCTCCTCACCTGAGCCACCGTACTCACCGGAGGCGCTGTCCTCACCTTGAAGCTACCCTGCTCAATCCCTTTGAGTCACCGTGCCCACAAAGCACCGTCCTCACCCAAACCATGGTGCTCAACACCTCGGAATGCCACCATCCTCAACCCGAAATACACCAGTGCTCGAACCTCAGGCATCAGTGCTCAGATCGAGACACCATCCTGCACTTCAACCACAATGCCTCAACATCTGCAGGCACCATCCATCACCCAAAATCATCATATATTCTTTCTCACTTTTTGTGATACTTTAAAAATATGTATTTATTATAGACAAGAACAAGATTTTATATATCAAAAGATGTGCGTTGAATTAATAGAACTAAATTTAGCATTAGATATAATATTCTCGAATGAGAATGAAACGATTGAATCGGGAACTCGGAGGCAATTAATAAAAATTATTAAAAAGAATCATTGCAACAAAGATAATAATGTGGTGTGGGAACAAAGAAATGTTCATAAGGTGGCACCTTAAGATTTATCTAAGGTAGCGCTATCAAAAGTTACATATGTATGCCTATCAAATTACTCGATACCACTCCATATCATGTATATTGATTTAAGATTTTGAATTGATAATACAAAATAGTCATATTTAGGTTATAGTTACTCATGCTTAAAGTGATTTAAAATTAATAGCTTACAATAATATAAATACACTATATATGGAATTATTCAGGTCATGAGAATCACGCATTACAATCGGCTCATGCATCGACCAATTCGAATTCTATTTAAATAATTGACAAATTAAACGATAATATATATATATATATATATATATTATATATATATATATATATATGGAATTATTCAGGTAATGAGGAATTCACGATTCAATCGGCATTGATCGACCAATTTTTGAATTATTTAAATAATTTGACTAATTCAAAGGATAATATATATATTTATATTATATATATATTATATATATAATATGATATATATATATATATATGAAAAATGGGATGCTTTCGTACCAAGCACAAAAAGTATGCTTGCGTACATAAGGGCAAAAAAGTATGCTGGTACAAACAAAAAAGTTATGCTTGGCTACCAAACAAAAAGTTATGCTTGGTAGTGAGGTACTAAATCATTCCTCCATCATTCAAATGGTTGTATATCCCTATGTCCTTCTCAACTCATGTGCTTGGAATGTGCCGTCCACCATTTCTGATGAGTGGAGGGAATGTGGTGTCACCTTACTACCAAGCATTAAATTTTGGTGCTTCGGTACTAAAATACCATATTATATATATATATATATATATATTATATATATTATATACTATATATATAAGACGAGAGATGAGAGAGAGAGAGAAAATATGGGTATGCTTGGTATCAAGCATTAAATTTTGTGCTTTGGTAGTTGAGGTGGACAGATCAATCCCTCATTCGAAAATGCGGGACCACATTCACATGGGCTTGAGGAGTGCATGGGGATATACCAGTTTTTGAATGAGTGGACGGGATTGTGCCACCTCACTACCAAGCACAACTTTTTGTGCTCTGCTCCAAGGGCATACCCGATATTTCTCACTATAATTATATATATATATACTAATTATATATATTATATATATATGGAATTATTCAGGTCATGAGGAATCACGATTCAATCGGCATGATCGACCAATTTGAATTATTTAAATAATTGACAAATTAAAGGAAAGGATGTGATTCGTGTGCGCCTTCAAAATCACGGTTTATGCTCTCGATTAATTCCTCTCTATAACCTTTATCAACCCCTAAATTTGATGTACACTGGTTTCAATGTCGACGAGCCTAGTCTCGATGTGTGTGTGGATTTCTACCAAGAAGGAACTTTAATGGGATTAGGTAATTCAATTATCTATTCAAACTCTAATGGATTCAATCATCTATTCAAACTCTAATAAGATTTGGCTATCTTGCCATGAATAAGAGGTACCATTTATGAATCCTCTAGGGAATTGGACTACAATGAGCAAACCATGCTGTCACAAAAAAAAAAGAATAACGCAGTTTAAAAAAAGGATAATCAATTCAGCCAGCTTTGTTTAAAAAAGGATAATCAATTCAACCAGCACTCGCACAAAAGATGTGCATTACATAAAGCTCCTTCACAAGTTTGAAATACTACAGAGAACCCCTCCCAAGTTTGGAAAAGTTACAGAAATCCTCAAAACAAGCAGAATTGCAGTTTACTCCCTAAAAATACTAAAAATTACATTTTAGCCCAAATTCTGCAAGTTAATATAGAATTGCAATTTAACCCCTAGAAAATCCAAAAACTACAAAATAGTCCGGAAAAGTATATTTCAGCCATTAGCAAATCCAGAAACTGCAAAACAGTCCAGAAAATTACAATTCAACCATTGGAAAACCCAAAAATTGCAGTTCAGCCTAGAAAATTATAGTTTAGATCCTGAAAATACATAAACTACAGTTCAGTCCAAAATTGCAATTGGGTCTCCTAAAAATTCAAAAAACACGGATCAATTCATCAAAAATGAAGAGATTGGAAATTTTTCAAATTTGACATTCACATCCCTAAATTGGAAAATTACAAAATTGACCTCCACGTCCCTAAATTGGAACTCAAACTAAATTGACCTCCATGTTGTTAAAGCAAAAAAATTGACCTCCATGTCTCTAAACTGAAAAATCTCAAATCAAAATTGACCTTTACGTCGTTAAACTAGGCCAAATTTCAAATTTGACATTTATGTCCCTAAGCTTAAAAATCTCGAATCAAAATTGACCTCTACGTCGTTAAACTGGGCCAAATTTAACTTCCACGTCATTAAACTTGGCCAAGTTACAAATTTGACCTCCATGTCATTGAACAGGGCCAATTCTGAATTTAACCTCTACATCCCTAAACTGAAAAATTCTCGAATCAAAATTGACCTCCACATTAAATTGGTCCAATTACAAATTTGACCTCCGCATCGTTAACCTCGGCCAAATTCCAAATTTGACCTCCACGTCATTAAAATAAGCCTAACCAAATTCGACCTCCATGTCTGTAAACTGGAAAACCTCAAATCAAAATTGACCACTACGTTGCGAAATTGAAAAAATCCAAAATTGACCCTTATATTGCTAAATTGGAACCCAAATCAAAACTTGACCTCCACATCGCTAACTTGGAGTCAAAACCAAAATCCATTTCATGTCTGTAAGACGAACTCAAATCCAAATTCAACCACCATATCTTAGTATAAGATTTTACATGAAAATGTACATTGGGGGTATGCCATAGTTAAGCTATGTATATGATCATTTTTTTCTAATAAAATTATTTGAATTTGTGGGGTAAAAAATGTTTATCTCAACTAGTTGCGGAGAATGGAACTTTCAATTAGGAGTCAATAAATATCATCAAAATAAAAGAAAACTCAAACGGAAAAAAAAGCACAATAGTTTTATTAGAAAAAATGATTATATACATGGCTTAACTAAGGGCATACCCCCAGTGTAAAAAAATAATTATATACATGGCTTAACCAGGGGCATACCCCCAGTGTACAATTTTCATGTAAAACCTTATACTAAAGATATGTCGGTTAAATTTGGATTGGGTTCACCTTTGAGGTGTGTAATGGAATTTAGATTTATAGCTCACTTTAGCGACGTAGAGGTCAAGTTTGATTTGGATTTCAGTATAGCAACACAGGTCAATTTTGGATTTCTCCAGTTTAGCGACGTAGTGGTCAATTTTAACATGAGGTTTTCCAGTTTAGGGACGTGGAGGTCGAATTTGGTTTGGCCGAGTTTAATGGCATGGAGATCAAATTTAGATTTTGGCCGAGCTTAACGACGTGGAGATCAAATTTGTAATTTAGCCCAGTTTAATAACGCAGAGGTCAATTTTGATTTGAGATTTTTTTAGTTTAGAGACGTGGAGCTCAAATTTGGAATTTGGCCATGTTTAATGACGTAGAGGTCAAACTTCTAATTTAGCCCAATTTAACGACATGGAGGTTGGATTTTGAATTTGGCCCAATTTAACAACGCTGAGGTCAATTTTGATTTGAGATTTTTCAGTTTAGGGATGTTAAGGTCAAATTTGGAATTTGGCCCAATTTACCGATGTGAAAGTCAAATTAAAAATTTAGCCTAGTTACAACGTAGAGATCAAGTTTAATTTGAGATTTTTCAGTTTAGGGACGATGGGGTCAAATTCAGAATTTGCCCAATTTTAACGACGTGGAAGTCAACTTAGTTTGAGTTCTAGTTCAAGAATGTAAAGGTCAATTTTGTAATTTTTCTAGTTTAGAGATGTGGAGGTCAATTATGTAATTTTTCAACTTCATTTTTGATGAATTGATCCATGATTTCTGAA
Source organism: Asparagus officinalis (assembly GCF_001876935.1). Lineage (NCBI taxonomy): Eukaryota > Viridiplantae > Streptophyta > Magnoliopsida > Asparagales > Asparagaceae > Asparagus > Asparagus officinalis. Next base: position 120,790,613 of record NC_033800.1, read on the forward strand.
TTTTCGGGGGACCAAACTATAATTTTGGACTAAAGTGCAATATATGTATTTTTAGGGTCTAAATTGTAATTTTCTTGATTGAACTATAATTTCTAGAGTTTTCAGGGTTGAATTGTAATTTTCTAGACTATTTTGTAGTTTTTGGACTTGTCAGGGACTGAAATATAATTTTCTAGACTGTTTTATAGTTTATGGATTTTCCCGAGGTTAAATTGCAATTCTGCGTTAGCCTCCAGATTTTTTGCTAAAATGTATTTTTTGGTTTCTTTAGGGAGTAAACTACAATTCTATTTATTTTGAGGATTTTGGTAACCTTTCCAAAGTTAGGAGTTCTATGTAATGTTTCAAACTTGTAAATGGGTTTTTTTCGTAAATGCACATCCCTTGTGTGAGTGCCGGTTGAATTGATTATCCTTTGCATTTTTTTAAACAAAGCATGGTTTACTCTCATTGAAGTCTAATTCCCTATAGGATTTGTAAAAGATCCCTCTTATTTATGGCAAGATAACCAAATCTTATTAGAATTTGAATAGATAATCAAATTACCTAATGCCATTAAAGCTCCTTCTTGATAGAAATCTATATATACATCGAGACTGGACCCGTTGGCATCGAAACCAGTTTGCGTCAAGTTGACGGGTTGTTAAAGGTTATAAAGAGGAATTGACCAAGAACATAAATCACAATTTTGAAAGTGCACATGAGTCACATCCTACCCTTTAATTTGTCAATTATTTAAATAATTCAAATTAGCCGATTGTACCGATTGAATCGCGAACGTTTATTCGTCATGGCCTGAATAATTCATGCATATATAGTTCTTCTTTGCAAGATTCTTTTTAGATTTATTTCTTGCACCGAGTTTCCAATTCAATCATACGTTCTATTCGAGAATTATATCTAATGCTAGGATTAGTCATTTAATTCAATCACATCTTCATATATGACTCTCATTCGCGTCGTATACAAATAAATCTTTTTTAAGTAATCACAAACCAGTGAGAAAGCATACGACTTTGGATGAGGACGGCGCCTCAGATGTTGAGCATGGTGGCTCGGAGTGAGGATGATACCTCGAATGAGTACAGTGACTCGAGGGTTAAGCACAATGGCTCGGGGTGAGGACGGTGCCTCGACTGAATACGATGACTCGTGGATTGAGCATGGTGGCTCAAGGTGAGGACGATGCCTCCAGTGAGAACGGTGCCTCGAGAGTTAAGCATAGTGGCTCGGGATGAGGATGGTGTCTCGAGTGAGGATGGTGCGGTGAGATTTATTTATCTGATGAACCACGAATGCTAATGGATGAAGCTAAAATCTCTCAATTAGATGATGAACCACGAATGCTAATGGATGAAGCTAAAATCTCTCAATTAGATGCACGTCCTAGGAACACAATTATATCCAGGGACAACATATCACCTTCTTGCTAGGTAAAATACGAAATCCAATGAGGAATTTTTGAGGTTGAATGCAAGAACATGGGGGTGGTTTTCTAGGCTGAGATTTTTGATATTTTGCTAGAAGATTTTTGGTCATAGGGTTTCTCTTTTAGGGGGTTTATATAAGATATTAAGGAGGCGTTTGTTTGTTGTGACGAGGATAAATGAGTTTGTTGCATATCCTTTTCCTCATATTTGAGTTCTCTCGTTTGTCTATATCAACAATCTTAAACATGAGTTCTTCCTCACCGTATTTGTATGGACCACGATTTTTTGATTTATTTTTCTCTCCACTAGATCAATTAATCATGTGGATAATGATAAGGTCAAGCTCTTAGAGTTGTTAGATGAGGATTTAAAAAATCAAATTTCAAAGAATTGTTATCAAGTTGACTCCTTGCGCTGCAAATATATTCCTTATACATACATGATAAGATTAGTTTTGAATCTCCAACTGTTTTTCACCAGCTAACTGATTTCCAATGCAATTTAATCAAATTAACCAAGTCCCCACTTAAAATTAGTCATTTGTTTCATTTATCTAGACTGTTAGAACCTAGTCTTCCATCTCCACTTGCACCCTTTACAAAAAAAAAATCAGAATTCAAATGACTGAGTGCAACCCGTAGAGAACCTCATCTATGATATTCCTTTGTACTTTTTTCCTTCTAAAATTAGCTTGGACAACCACACCCTAGTGTGCATACCATCAGAGCATATGCTATGATATTAAAGTACCTAAACTTTTTTCTAGAAGGCAGACTCTTTCAACTTATAACAGTGAATAAGAATAACGCAGGACATGTACACCACGTTGCACTCTGTTAAATGGTACATAGCCATAAGAGAAAAGTATTACCATGTAATGATATCTGAGGGATCAGGATCACTGGTATATAGTGAACCAGTAGAACTTAGAGATCCAAGAGATCCTGCAAACATAATATAGCGTGTCAATAAATCTAGAGAAATAGAATTCTAAATAAGAATATGACGACACATCATCCAACAAGGAGATTCAATCACAAAGAATTACTGGGAAGGGTAATGGTTAAATATTTCTTCAACGATCGACGTTAAGAAAATTCCCGGAATACATAAATCAGATTTGTTTTACATGTCATGCTTCATTATTCAAATCCACCAAAAATCATAACCTAATAAAATAAGTTTGTGATTTCATGGAAATTCCTAATATCCAAATGACATTTCAAAAAAGTCATTGTGCGTGAATATTTACCACAAAAGCAATTTACCTTGAAGACCAATTGATATCAACCGAGGATTGTATGTAGGAATACCCTGCAGATAATAGAACTTCAGTACATATATGAAAAATCGATGCACTATTTGCAGCTAGATGATCGATGGAAAAGTTCAATTAAATAAACAACTTCAAACAAGGGAAGTTTAAACAACGAAAATTATCAACTGAGGAAAGAAACAGAGAAGAGGATTTGTCATCTTGAGATTTAACTTCAATAGTTTCTCTAACCTATAATTGATATCTAACAAAAACAAAAATGAAATATGTTGACATTGGATGCCAGATAACATCATTCGTAAATTCATGGGAGTAATATTTACTGAAACGTATTTTTGTGCTGACTTATAAATCATAAACATCGGTAGCCTAAAATGGTGATCAATTAAGTTTAAAGACTAGTATGAGCCATATTGTTCAATCATTTATCAGACAGATACACTGATTGTCATTATCCAAAATATTGCCTGGTACGGTACCATAATGGAACAGACAATTTACTTCTCCATATCACTGCTAAAGATCCTTGAAAACAATATATTAACAGATATATCACTCTACTAGCCAACCGTTAGAACAATGTTGATTCTGTGACCCTCTCAAAACTTTTGCTCAAAGATGGAACTCATTACAACTCCAAGCACTTGCGAATGTGACATCTTATGCTCAGATCACAACCTCCCAGTTAACTATTCTTGCTGCAATTACATCTTCCAATCTGCTTTGATAGAAAAATAACATTCCATTCCTCATACATCTTGGCAATAACTCCATAATACTAAGACAGGTTTGGCTTTCCCTTTTGAATTCGTAACATATCCTGAGACACATAATCAGCACTAGAGATATTGCTCTCCCCATGTAAAGCATGGAAAGTCTCTCGTAAGTCTCCCATATTTCGGGAGTGAATCAATGCATTCATTACGTCAGGCTTCACGGAATTAACAACCTACTCTTATAGACTTGAGCATCATCATGCTTCCATTCATTCACCATGACTCATGAAGATTCCATGTCAACAAATCTCCTTGCCTCTCCCAGTTAAATTCATCTTCACAATTCTTTCCCACTATACAAAGTTCTCTGTTTTAACTTTCAGTCTATGATTTGCTCAAAACAATATTAGAAACCACAGATTTACTATCTGCTGTCATTGCTCTACACACTAAACATATCCTCCACAAACAATTAACAATCAATAATTGAATATACTACTTCAGACTTTTCCTTAGATCCAATCACATCAATAAGATTCTACTATCTTGGGATCCAAACAACCTGAACATAGCAAAATACTAACTCAACAAACTGAAATACTCTTCTTTCATTTTATTTTTGCAGTAAAACAACTAACTTCTTTTACAAAGTTCTAGGAATCGAATTAACGATATAAGAAGATAAGGAAATTGACTGAAACTCATTGTTGAGGAAACAAGGGCAAAGTAATAGGATAGCCTCACATAGTACAGAGACAATACAACTTTAAGTCAGAGTTGAAGGCTAACATGCAAAGTTGCCTAACGCGTTTGTTGGCATGGCAGCTCGGCTATGATTGGCCGATTGGTGGTGGAAGATAGCTAAAGTAATGATTTATGACTGTGATTATGGCAGTGACTGATTATGATAAAAGTGGCTAAGGTGGTGACATGCTCTGGTTGTGATTCGTGGCAGTGAATTAAGGAACATGATCTGGTTTGGAAGATAGCTTGGATCCGGAGTGGCTTGAATAAGAGAGCGATGTGATTGCATTAAGAGGTGTGGATTAATTAAGAGAGGATAAAGGCTTTGATGATATGGCAATAGTATCACTGTTAGAAATTAGAAAGGGTGTGCAAGCGAAAAGGAAGAGAATAAATCATACCTCTCCCTTCATTTTGATCCCTTCAATTTATTCCTCAACATTTTAATGGAGTAAAATGTAGGAACAAGACTTTTTCTTGTCGGATAAAGAATCTCTGACCATCTCCAATAATTGGTCCCACAAATCCTATTTTGAAAGAGGAATTTAGGTCATCCTTCAGATAATAATTGAATAAAGGGGGCCTTATCATGAGATAAAATATCAAAATTGGTGAGCACAAATCAGGATCCGCTGCCTATCAAATGAGTGAAATTTCATAAAAGAAGCTAGTGGGAACTGCAACTGCATGCATGAAATAGGAAGGTCTAAGCAGACATGAAAGTCTATTTAGAACAGTCAGAATGTATCCCTCAAAGTTTAGAAGTTTGAGGAGACTTGGTCTTTTCCTTCTCCTTTTTTGTGTAGGCGGCATGTGTGCAAATGTGTTTGAGGGAGGGGTGGTTGTATAAAACAATAGATAATTGTGCTTTACAGACCAAAGTAGTATAATCTACTTGATTGTTCACAAGTTTGAATACAGCATGGGGATGTACATAGGCCCTTGATGCTAAGTTGGGGAATAGAGCTGATTCATACCACAAGTGAGTTTGTCGAGGCATTGGGAACTTGTGTTAATATCTGGTAAGAAGAAGTTCAGGCAAGAACAACAACTGCTATCGAATTTTTTTGCCATATGATAGGTAGATAAGCCTACATAATGCTCTATATAGCATAAAAGTATATCATGACATTTTGCCATGCCGTCACATGTTGGACACTCAGCAAACAAGGCACTACTGTCTCATATAAGCCTGTTATAAGTCATTTTATAGGGCGAAAAACTAAAGCTTATATTATAGGGGCGGTGGATGGATGGGTGTCCCCTTCATCATTCTGTCCTTACAAATTAATCCTTTTAACTCCATCTGGTTGGCCCCTAATTAAACTTGAGGGTATAAACACACACACACACACATATGACATCTTGCACATAGTACCTATCAAATATATTTTTTTCCCCGATGTGGAAAATGAAATTCAACACACACACATATGACATCTTGCACATAGTACCTATCAAATAAATTTTTTTCCCGATGTGGAAAATGAAATTCTTTTTTGCAGAGTAGAGTATTCTTGACTTCCAAACATGAGATTGTTTGCTTAAACTTTCGGCTTTAATTGAGAGCATGAAAGAGCCAACATGCAAACAAAAAAATTACAAAGAACTTACTATTGACTCAACTCAATTATGATGATTTTAATTGTAGAAGAGAGCAAAATCACAATTACGATAAAATTTTACATGTTTTATACTTTCGTCTTCCATCTTTTTCTCTTTAATTTTAGGGGCCCCGCCACCGAAAAATAAAATGCTGGGCCTGACCTAGGTTGCGCTTTGGTGTGTCCTGTTGTGTCATAACCATGTTCATCCTTCCCCTAAAAGGTAATACCTGCTCATAAGTCATAGTATGCAAGAATTCTTTTGAGGAAATCCAATTTCTAATTTTATCATAAACTGAAAATGAACAAACATAGCATTTGATATGTCTTTCCATTAACCAACCTACCATTGCGCAAAGGTTTATAACTGAACTCAGCGGTTCATAAGAGTAAAGGATTTCTTTCATAAAACAGTGGTGATTTTTCATAAAACAGCAGCGATAGCAAGTTCAAAGTCATTATTCCAAATTTATAGAATATCCATATGTAATATTTATGTTATAAATCAAACCACGATGCAAACAGTCAATAAGCGAGTCTACCTGATGTGTCTCACCAGTACGATAAAGGACATCCATATTCAATGATGAACTCCTAAAAATAGAATCTCCATGTGGGTCTTCGGCCAATCCAAGCAACTCATCCTTCAAATTAACCATAACATAGTTGTTTAGGGTTTTCATTTAAGAAAAGTTTTAAAGCAATAAAAGCATTGATACATTTAACAAATTCAAAATAAAACATATACGGTATAAGCATATGCACTTTCTCGTTAAATATAGCTGAAAGGAATTTGAAGTGCATTTATAGTTGACTACTTTTTAAAGGGATTCATGTTTCAACCTTTACTATTGCAATGCAATAAGCAGTTGCTTAAATGTCTACAAGAAGCGTTAATCTAACAGAATAACGCCTCCATTATTTTACATGACCTGGGATCTTTTTCTAGATCCCAGAATAACGTCAAACCTAATCCTAAATAAGGACTGATATCTAAATAAGGCATAGATGACTTTCACTCTTGTTTAGGACTGTAACTTGTGCCATGCCCAGATCCAAACATTTGTACAGTCAAAAAGATTTGAACTTCAAATAACCCTAAACATTGCACTCGTTTTGATCTGGATATAGTCTGAAACTGAATAACCAATCTGACAATTAAGTAAGTCGTACTCGAACTAGATAATGTTCTAAAGATCTTGCAACCTAGCTAATATGTAGGGATCATCCACATAACAGAGAACAAAACGAAACACGTAGGATTTTGCAGCGAACTTTATGGCTGGCATAATAGGGAAAGGAGATATAAATGATACAAAATAATCTCAAGTCGTGCTTGTACAGATCTATTCAGTACCCTACTCTACTCGAGGGTTTTGGAATATGGATGGTGAACGTTGTATGCATTAGCATTGAGATCCATACATGAGCAGTACTTGATTTTCATATAGTTCTTTCTTGCAGGCCAAGTGGCATCTGTACAAGTATCAGATCGATAAATGGTTAGAAAAATGCTAGAAGAAGGGTTTCGGGAAATTCTACACCGAACGCGACGCACGGACATACAATCTTCTAAACATCTAGTTTTGCAATGAAACTCATCGTTTGTGTTTAGGCCAGATGACATCTCAGAACAGGGTCTAAATAATAACACTTGCTTATGGGCACAACGACGGATGACCAATATAATTTAAATGATTAAAATTACGCTTCACATCCATCCACAAAAGCAACAAATTGGTTTCAAACTTACATTTTACAATTCTTTCAACCTTTCTCTCACTTAGTGTGTAAGGTCAGTCATTTTGGATATCAACAACCAGTATTAGTCTGAATGCACATAATTAATAATAAGCAACCACGGCTGACTGTTGTTAGTTCGTACGGATACAAGCATAACTTTCAAGAGGAGGAGAAAAAAAGTTCAGTTCAGGAAAAGGTCGCAGCTTTCCTGGTTTTCAAAAGAAAACCTCGATACCGAAACTGATTAAAAAATCGAAGGGCGAGTGAGAACGAGGTTCACCTGAAAGTTCCAGAAGTGGGAGCCGATGTAATTGGCGAAGTCTCCCACTTGAATCGTCACAATTTCCCTCATTTTTTTTTCCTCTCTTCAAAGGAGAGCTAATTTGAGTAGAAAGGGGGGAAAATAATATCTCGAGGAGTTATAAATATCTTCGAGCGTTGAGGCGGCAGAAGAGGCGACACCACACGGTCAAGAAAACAGTCAAGAGAGCAGGTTGGGGGGTTTGGGGGGGGGGGGCAATTTTCATAAAATAAGCGATCCCTAGCTGAAATCTCAGCCGTTGGTTGATATCCAAAGGTCCATGTTACTCGAATAACTACAATAATAATATGCATCAATCATATGATTGGCACTGGACAGCAGGGGTTTAAGTTGGTTTTTTCCGGTTTGGTTCGGTTTTAGGATATGTTTTGATCCGTTTGAGAAACTTCAATACAAACAAAACTGGAACGGCCCGTTCTCTCAATTTGCCTAAAATAAGCTCATTCTTTCTCTTCAATGGTCAAATTTCTCTCTCTCTCTCTCTCTCTCTCTCTCTCTCAAGTTAGATTATTCTTTCAACTAATTTGTCTTGTTCTTTTGTCGATCCCTTAGGCCTTAACCAACATATTTCTTTCACTGATTTCTTGACAAGCATCTTTCTTTCGCATTAAATAGGCTATTTTCTTAATAAATTAGTTCAAGTCCCAACACAATAGACCGAACCAAATTGACCAATGAAATTTCCTGTCGGTTCGGTCCCGTTCGGTTTCAAATATGGAGTGGTTCGGTTTTGGTTGTGGTAAAATTCCGGGAAAAAACGACCAACCCGGCCGTTTGCTCACCCCCGCCGTAGACCTCAACTTTTGATAGCAGGACAAGACAGCTACAATTCATTCCAAATTTTAACAGCTAATCGCATGTCATCCAAGTTTGAGAGTTCGCCTACACCCGAAAGGATGAGCTGATTATTTTGTCTTATGTACTTACACTCTGATATAGTAGAGAGGCCACTTGAAGCTATTGACCCGGATGCTCTTTTCTTAATGCACTTGGAGCTCCACCGTTCATGCAACGATCCAAGCCACCCTCATCTTTAAGCATTTTAAATAAGAACAATACAATCAACAACGCAGCAAGGAACATAGAGTAAAAACACGTGGCCATAACAGCTGCATATACGACAAAGGAGGTAAAAACATTGCATATATAGGGCAGGCTGCAGCAGTAACAAGCTTCATATGTTCTTATAAAATACAAGCACGCACAATTAGCAGTGAACACCTTTCTCCTTTCCACATTTTGCTCACAAAGTTCATACATATATCAAACCCTCTTGATACTCCCCTATCCTAAAACAACAACGATCACATAGCATAGACTATCTCGCCACTACTATCAACATCAAGATCAGGATCAGAGTCGAGGTCCTCCATGTCATCGTCCATATCGAGGCTATCGGTGATAAATTGGCCGATGCCGCGAGTTCCAGCTGCAGGGATAGTAGCTTCTGCAATTATCTGCATTATCTCGTCGACACTCTGCATAGGCTGATCGGGCTCCTCATACTGGTTGCTCATCATGTTGTCATCCATTAGGTTTGCGGGAAGATTCTTCAAGAACCAGGAGTGGGTGCGTATCTCCGACATTGATATCCTCTGAAAAGAGTAAAAAAAATGTGAAGCAATATTAAAGGGAATAAGAATCCTATTAGAACCATCACTGTAGGAGTGAAGTGGCTTGCACTGCAAACAGAATAGCAAAAGTTCTCAAACTAACCCTCCAACCTCTAACCACCCGTGAATGGTACAGATTACCCCATTGTATGGGGGTGTTCAGATAGAATCGGTACTGTATTAAGTGAAAGTGAAATAGGTAGAATCAGAATCTCCAGACAATTGGACGACCCTAACAGATTAACCCGTGATAATCAAAATATTAGGGATGTAACTGGGTAAAGCAACCAAATCAATGGCAACTATTCTATATAGGCCCACTCTATAGATTATTGTCTATGGAGGAAGGAGAGAGGGACGTCTACCATGCCATGAATCTTGATGAATGTATCAAGAATGTCCATCAGTTCAGTCACTATTGTCTGCGCTGATAGACAAATGACTGTTGATATATCAAGTGGCATCCTCTCCTTACTCCTAATTCCATATACTATAGAAGGCCCTCTATAGGATTTTTTTTTCACATTTATTCTCCAAAACAGAGGTAACTCCACAACAAGGATTGTCTATAACACAAAGTACATACCGTAGCAGGATTAGCAACAAAAATTCTAGAGATTAGGTGTCGGCACTCCTCAGATATGTGAACATAATCTGGAATTAAATATTGAACATTCAATATACGCTGCACAAAAAAAGATTATTAGTATAATGAATATAATGGTGGCTCATCTCATGAAATGGTAAAAAGTAACCTGAATTGTTTTCCGAAAATTCTTGGGCTCTTCAGGATCCTCCAAATGGATATGCGCCCACTAACATCATATATAGAGTAACTCCACAAGACCAGACATCTGCTATCTGTGATTTTAAACAAACTAAAGAACATGAGCAGAAATAAAAATAAATTTTAAAGTATGATACAATGAGAAAAGCAAGCGCTAACACATGTGATACTAGTCAACAGAAGACGAAGCCATGACAGCTTTTAATGATGCCTCAGTTATTAATAGCAATCATCACGACATAAAGAGATAATTACACAGGAGGAATTTCAACAAGTAGCAATCTGTCGTCGTAATTGGTGAAAATACCAACACAAATCCATACATAAATTTCTGGCGTACAGAAACTATTGTGCGCAGCGGAAATTTCGACAGAGTTTCTGATACACAATAAGAGAGAAAGATCAATAAGAATTCATGTCTCACCAAGGAAACAAGAATCTGAAGCGAATATCTCAACAAAATGGGATATCAGCTCTTCTTCTCATCAGTTCTAGGACTGACTTGTCGAGGGACCTAATAAACTATTACAATGGCCACAAACAGCAAATCATATAAGTTTTACGTGATTCGGCAAACTGCCTACGTCCACGGGGTAAGGAGGGGGATCTACAATTAGAGGGGAGAGAATACAACTAGGGTTTACAATCACTCAATCTAAAGCCTCACACAATCTCTCAAACCTCTCACACCAATATCTCTCTCAAAACAGCCAAAAGACTTTGGCCGAGCCACCCTGGGGTGGCTCGGCCACCGAGCCACCCTAGGGTGGCTCGGCTTGGGCCGAGCCACCTTAGGGTGGTTCGGTTCGGGCCGAGTTCCCCCAGGTGCGCTGGTTTTGTCGTTTTCCGTTGTTTCCGGTTGTTTTGTCCGTTGTTCGGTTGTTTTGTTGATTTGTTGACTTGATTCCGGATTTGGCAGTAAACTCAGTCGGTGTTTGAGTTCAAATCCACTTTGTTGGAAGACCCGTCGACTCCCCGAACCACTAACGTTGTTCACATGCAGTTCGTTAGCTTTGTAGCCTCTTTAGTTCGTTTCGTTGCTTGAACGTTCGTCGATTTGTCGAATCATCGCGCCGAGCTGTGTCAAGGGACCTATAAGCAGTTTTATACGCCTACACAGTCCTCCCCAGAAACCCTAGCCTCCTTTCCCCTCTAAAACCCTAGCTTCGGATTTTGGGCATTTTTGGGAGATTTTCGGGGATTTTCAGCAGCTTGTTGTGGTTTGCAGCGAAGGGAGTCGTTCTCTCGCGGATCCAGGCGTTGTTCAACACACCAGAGGCGAGTAGCATCTCGCCCAATCCCTCTCCCTTGTTTTTAAGAGTTTCTAAATGTTTTTCATGAGGTTTATTAAGCCTAAGAATTATTTTCAAGTATAAATCGATGTTCTTATTAGTGTAGATGCTAAAAATCATGTGTTTCAGATCTCTAAATCCTCACCAACGAATCTTTGATGAAACCCAGATCTAAGAATTTATTTAAAAAACGAGTTTCTATTTTGATTAATTGTTCTCATACATATTTAGGGATTAAATGTTAGATCTAACATGCAAGATTCTGTTTTCCATGTTTTATACGAAATTTTTCACTGTCTCGTATGTTTAGAATTGATAATATATTATTTAGGTTTGATGAATTTGATTTTTAGATGAATTTTCACAAAAATAACACAGCATGCACGAACAGGGAAAACCCCTCTGTTCAGTCGATGTGTCAAGGGACCTATAAGCAGTTTTATACGCCTACACAGTCCTCCCCAGAAACCCTAGCCTCCTTTCCCCTCTAAAACCCTAGCTTCGGATTTTGGGCATTTTTGGGAGATTTTCGGGGATTTTCAGCAGCTTGTTGTGGTTTGCAGCGAAGGGAGTCGTTCTCTCGCGGATCCAGGCGTTGTTCAACACACCAGAGGCGAGTAGCATCTCGCCCAATCCCTCTCCCTTGTTTTTAAGAGTTTCTAAATGTTTTTCATGAGGTTTATTAAGCCTAAGAATTATTTTCAAGTATAAATCGATGTTCTTATTAGTGTAGATGCTAAAAATCATGTGTTTCAGATCTCTAAATCCTCACCAACGAATCTTTGATGAAACCCAGATCTAAGAATTTATTTAAAAAACGAGTTTCTATTTTGATTAATTGTTCTCATACATATTTAGGGATTAAATGTTAGATCTAACATGCAAGATTCTGTTTTCCATGTTTTATACGAAATTTTTCACTGTCTCGTATGTTTAGAATTGATAATATATTATTTAGGTTTGATGAATTTGATTTTTAGATGAATTTTCACAAAAATAACACAGCATGCACGAACAGGGAAAACCCCTCTGTTCAGTCGATTGTGAGTCGACTGATGACCCCAGTCGACCGTGAGTCGACTGTCGGGTTCTAGTTTTTTTTTCTTTCGGTCGACCATGAGTCGACTGGTGATCCCAGTCGACCATGAGTCGACTGATGACCCTAGTCGACCTTGAGTCGACTGACGAGTGATTTATTTTCTTTTTTTTTTTGTTTAACCACCTGTTGTGTATATATATATATATATATATATATATAGTGTATATATATTCGAGTGTATTGTTTATCATTTTGAGTACGAGGAGCCGCCTCATTTATCGGGTATTAAATTTCAGTATTGATGATTTCATCTACACATGTAAGATGACACATTTGTCACAAGCTTAGATCTGTACATCGAGACACGTGCAAGAATATGATATGTATATCTTTAACATTAGCATTCCATGTTTTATATACATAGTCCTCGTGTTGGACTATAATCCATTTCAGTCCTCGTGTTGACATTCACAAATCAGTCCATGTGTTGGATATTGGTTAGACCACGAGCATGACACTTAGCTGAATCAGGACATGACATGATTATATGAAGTTGAGACATGATAGCTACTTAGGCTGGACATGACACTTATGTGGTTCCGACATGACATTTGTTTTACGTATTGTAATAGGTTGTCTCTTTTCTTTATTATTCTTGTATTAGATTTTGGGTTCTGTATTTAGGGATTTACAATTTGAGATATAAGGTATATACATGAGGGTTTCCTTGTTTGGATTATTTCGCTCGAGTACCTACGCTCGTGTTGTAGTTTCCTAAATGCTAAAACCCTTTATTTGTTAGGAGTAATGATATGATTATTCTATGTATAAATCTGTATTTTCTTATACAACGAGCCTTTTCCCTTGGGGTTGGTTGTGATGTTGCTCGCTAGCGTTTTGACGATCGTTGTCCCTCCCGCTTTCAGGTAACGAGCCCGGAGAGTTGCAAGTTAAGGACGATACTCATTAGAGCCTATTTTTCTTTTATAGATATTATTTGTATTATTGGAGCTCCACTATAGACTGTTTTATTTAGACATGAGAGTTTATTCTAGAGTTGTAAAGGTTGTGTGCCTTATTTACTTCTTATCAGCCATTGTGTACTTGAGACATGTTGAGATCTCCAGATTGTTATTATTTATTTCCGACATTGACTATGTATTCCAGCTTGTCTGGTTGATGAGATGTATTAATTTGAGTTCTATCATTTCATCATTTATCTGTTGTATAATCTTTTACTTGCTTTGTACCTACACCTGTAGTTGATTCCACTAGAGAGATAGTAATTGTGATAGTGAAACATGTTATTGCACGGTGTGATGCATGGCAGGTTTGACATTTCTGGTTTCACCTTGGACTGTAGCCTTGCGTGAACCCAGGGGCGTCACATCTAAAGCAAGATAGTCTGAGGAGAAAGGAAAGGTGAAGAGACAATTTTTAGGACCCGGAGGACCCCAGCAATAGGGCAAGGGTACATAGCAGCAGTAGGGTCCCCATAAGAAGGGACCACAGCATGATCAGAGAGCACCCCGGCAGCCTAAATTTTAGGGTGTGGTTATAACTGCCATAAGATCGGTCATCGAGCCACCAAGTGTAGCAGTGCACCAGTAGGAGCCTAGCAGGGCAACGGTCAAGGTCAGCAGTAGAACCGTAGACAGGACCGAGGTCAGGGCCAGTAGTTGAGACTTGATGCACCACCAGTAGTTCTGAGGATTGAGGGACAGATCAGTGCTATTCTGGAGATTCCATAGGGATAGATAGTTCCATATACTGCAGATCCTTCAGCGTAGCAGATCACAATTTTAGGCAAAGTATATGGAGTCATACCGCGTGATCATGGTATGAGCGGGGTCATAGTGGAGGTATGTTCCTTGTGAACTCCTTCCCAACCCGTATTCTTTTTAATTCTAGAGCTTCAAATTCGTTCATCTCTTATGATTTCATAATTAGACTCCAGCTAGTGGCACAGTCTTTAGACATTCCCTTGTCAGTTTCTACCCCTCTAGGTGATGTGTCTCTTTTAGAGAACATATATAGGAGATGTGTCGTAAGGTTAGACGAATCTAAGTTCGTAGTCGATTTTATTGTCATAAGTATGTTCGAGTTCGATGTGATTCTTGGTATGGATTGACTAATTTCCTAGTATGTCAGTATTGACTATTTTATGAAAACAGTCAGTTTACGAGCATCCGATGGGATTGAGTTGATTGTAGCAACCTCACAGGGCAACCAGTTTGCAGAGTCATTTCTAACGTATGTCGAGAAGGTGATGTTGTGGGATTGGGATGCCGAATTGAGTGAGAGCAGAGTAGTCTCAGAGTATCAAGATGTCTTTTAGGACATACCTGGGTTGCCTTCAGTGAGAAAGATTGAGTTCCGCATCAAGTTGTAGCCAGGCACAACACTGATATCCCAAGCACCTTGCTGAGATGAGGGAGTTACAGATTTAGTTAGAGGATCGCATTTCTCAAGATTTTATTTGTCGGAGTCATTCTCTATGGGGAGCACCGGTCCTCTTCGTGAAGAAGAAGGATGACAGTCTTCATTTGTACATAGATTATCGTGAGTTGAATTAGGTCACCATCCAGAACATTATCCACTACCGAGGATTGATGACTTATTCGACCAGCTGTAGGGAGCATAGTATTTATCAAATATTGATCTTTGATTTGGCTATCATTAGTTATGTGTACGGGAGATGGATATTCCAAATACCGCCTTTTTGACTCGATATGGGTATTTTTAGTTTCTTGTTATGCCATTTGGACTGACCAATGCACCTGTAATATTCATGGACTTGATGAATCAGATTTTCTATCCATATCTGGACCAATTCATGATTATTTTTATTGACGACATCTTCATCTACTCGAGATTGGAGGTCAAGCAAGAGCAGTAACTTCATTTGGCATTGCAGACTTTGCGAGAGCATCAGTTGTATGCTAAGTTCAGCAAATGTGAGTTTTGGCTTTCAGAAGTTAGATTTTTGGGCCACGTCATTAGCAAAGAGGGCATTACAATTGATCTAGCTAAAGTCGAGGCAGTTCTTGATTAGGAGTCGCCGACAATCATTTCAGAGATTCGTAGCTTTTTGGGTCTTATCGGCTATTACAAGAAGTTCATCCAAGATTTTTTGAAGATTGCTGCCCTGCTGACACGTCTTAAGAAGAAGTGTGTATAATTTTTTAGGGACTAGAGTGCCAGAAAACCTTGGATATTTTGAAGGCTAAGTTGACTACAACACCAGTGTTGATCATCTCGAGCAGTGACAAGACTTTTGTTATCTACACGGATGCATCATTGCCAGGATTAGGAGGCGTGTTGATGTAAACTCAGAGAGTAGTTGTGTACATTTCACGACAGTTGAGGACTCATGAGCATAACTATATCACGCACGATTTGGAGTTTCCAGTGCCAGTTTTTGTACTTAAGATGTGGAGATATTATCTTTATGGAGTTTAGTTCAAACTATTCACTGACCATCAGAGTCTGAAGTACCTCTTCTCTCAGAAGGAACTCAACCAGAAGCAGTGGCGATAGGTTGAGTTCATCAAGAATTTCGAGTTCGTACTGCAGTATCATCCGGGGAAGGCGAACGTTGTAACTGATGCTTTGAGTAGGAGCGTTGTCACACGATTGCAGCTTTGAGGTGTTCATTGTTGAAGAAGCACATTTTTGGGAGTAGCACATTTTTGTGAGCTTTAGCCATACAGTCATTTTGGACTGATAAAGTGGTTAGTGCTCAATTGGAGGACTATTGGATTCAACCCCGAAAGGGGGAGATTTCCAAAGAGCCCAAGGCTGATTAGACCATCGGATCAGATGGGGGCCTTTGAATGAAAGGTCGATTAGTGGTGCCAGATATTCCATAGTTGAAGAAGGAATTATTTGATGAGGCACATCGCACTAGGTACACTATGCATCCAGACAAAACCAAAATGTACAAGGACCTGAAGAGTCATTTTTGGTGGAGCAACATGCGTAGGGATATCACGGAGTATGTATCTACATGCTTTACCTGTCAACAAGTGAAGGCAGAACATCAGAGACCCATGGGAACCCTATAGCCTTTACCCACTCTTGAGTGGAAGCGGGCAAATATTTCTATGGACTTCATTACAAGCTTGTCGAGGTCTAACAAAGGGAACGATTTGATTTGGGTGATTGTTGATCGATTGATGAAGTCGGCGCACTTCTTGCCAGTTAAGATGACATACACGATAGAGACTTATGCAAGGATCTTCATCTAGGAGATTGAAAGACTACATGGAGTTCCAGAGATGATTGTATCAGATCAAGGCTCAGTTTTTACTTCATATTTCTAGAAGAGCTTCCAGAATTCTTTCGGCAACCAGCTATCATATAATAGTGTTTTCTATTTGCAAATAGATAACCAAATAGAGAGGGTCAACCAAGTTTTGAAGGATATATTGCGGGCATGTGTTATAGATTTCCAAGGTAGCTGTGTAGGCGTATAAAATTGCTTATAGATCCCTTAGCACAGCTCAGCACAAACCGACAAACCAACGAGGCGACGAGGTTAACGAATCGCACGCAAACAACGGAATAGATCCACTCGCGTGCGGAATCAAGCTAACGGGTTGAAGAGTCAACGAGTCATCCATCCAAGGGCGGACTTGGACGAATCACGATCGAATCAAGATCAGTTTCGGACTCGAACTCAGAAGTGGATTTACTGCCAAATCAGGAATCGGATTTACTACCAAATCAGGTCAACGATTCAAGTCCGGATAAATCAAACCACAGAACCGGATCACGGACTGAACCGAAAATGGAAAACAACGGAAAACCACGCCTAAGGGGGCTCGGCCAAGGCCGAGCCACCTATGGGTGGCTCGGCCCAGAGCCGAGCACCTATAGGTGGTCGGCCCAGATCTGTGCGCGGGCACAGTTCAGAGAGCCTATAAATAGGCCCCCTTAGTTCATTTTTCAAAGGTTAGAACTTTGAGAGCCGAAACTCTGCCGAATTGAGAATTGAGCTTGGAGTTTTGAAGACTTGAGGACTTGAATATTCAGATCTGGTTCTCGGCGAGCGTCCACGTCACAAAAGGCAGGAGTTCGAGAGAGAGAAAGATCAGATCTGGCTCGCGATTTGTTCGACAAAAGAGAAAAAGTTGTAATTTTTATTTCCTTTTTTGATCTCGTTGTAACCGGATCTTATAAAAAGACCGGATTTTTGTAATCGAAAAATAGTTACAAGAGTGCAATGGAATCAATGAAGAAAGCAACGATTTTTCCCACGAACACCGGCGAAGTTCAGTCTAATTAACTTCACGCCGTTTGATGGGAAGGGTTCACCCACGCAGCATTTGATTTACTTCAAATCGCACCTGGGTGTTATCTCTGGTAATGAGCCTCTGATGGTACGGTCCTTCGTTGGCAGATTGGTATCGTCGTCTCAAGCCAGGTAGCGTGAACAGCTGGGACGATATGGAGACCATGTTCCTCACCAATTTCTTTGACGACGATACCGAGATATCTATCGGATCATTGCTCGATGAGAAGCAGAAGGACGGGGAGTTGGTCGACACCTTCGTCAAGAGGTTCCGGAACAAGGCGATGAACTGTCGGGACCCGGTCACTGAGGAGTTCATCCTCCAGACTTGCCACAACAACCTTGCATTGGACGTGTTGGAAGCGATGGGAACAGCACTGTCTGACACTTGGAAAGACTTGAAGGTGCGCGGTGAATAAGCCGAATGCTTCCTCCGAAGGAAGAAGGCCGAGAGGAACCGACCGACGGCTAATCCCCCGAACTCGAACTTTGCCTCTCGTGGTAAAGGCAAATCACCTGCAACAGCTGTTGACGCTAACCAGACGTCGCAAAAGCAACTCCGAAAACAGCAAAAGACTTCGGGTCCGAGACTCCAAAGAGAGTATTCCTTCAAGGACGAAGACGTTCCAGCCATCTTCGAATCCCTCCTTGAAAGCAACAAGATCAAGCTACCACCTATCACAAATCAGGAGGAAGCTGACAACACTACGGACCCAAAGTACTGTGTATACCACAGGAGGGTCGTTCATCCCACCAAGGATTGCTTTGCTCTCAAGAATAGCATCCAAACCTTGGTTGAAGCCAGCGTTATATCACTCAATTAAGTCGCAACAAGACTCCAAAGAGTATACGAGTATAAACTGTTTCTCAATCCTCCAACAGGTGCAAGAGGTTAAACTGTTCCCTGCGTACTCCAATAGGTATATGAGTCTAAACTGTTTCCTATTTTTGACGGGAAGTTCCCAAAAGAATGTTAATATTCTTAGGGATAACCCGATCGATATGAACAAAGTGATGAACACTAAATCTCTCACCGATCAGACTAATTGACGGTGGGACCACCAAATTCGATCAAGTTTAATCCAGTCAAACTTACGCTATGTTCGTGCACTCAACACTTTCATAGTTAGAGTCCGGATATAATAAATCTTGATCTGTCACCTGGTCAAACCTTTCTACAGTTAGGACCACAACTAAAATCCCCCTCTGAACGAGAGGTCCACAAATCGAGCGATCAAACCTTCCAACAGTTAGGATCGTCTCAAACCTCCCAATTGGTCAAACCTTCTTACAGTTAGGACCACAGCCAAAACTCCTCTCGATTCCTTCCATGAACGAGAGGTCCACCTTCAAATCGAGTGATCAAACCTTACTATAGTTAGGATCACCTCAAATTCCCGCTTGGTCAAACCTTCCTACAGTTAGGACCAAAACCACAATTCACACTCGATAAACGAGAAATTCACCTTTAGTTCGGTAATCAAACCTTCTGACAGTTAGGATTATCCAAATTTTTCGATTCTCGGAGTGGAGGTCCCACTCCTAGTTTCATCTTTTCGGATTCTGGGGGTGGAGATCCCACCTCGAATCTCCTTTCCATCTGAAGATAGAATATAAAATTCTTCTTCTTTAGTGTCGGGAGATAGAATATAAAATTCTTCCTCTCCCATTTTGGGTTCGTCTTTGCCCCAAGAGAAGACACCACCTTTTTTAACTCTCAAAATATGTGCCTCACAGGAACAGGAAGTTTATCCCGAATCCTAAGCATGGATAAGTCTGCGCCTAACACGCGCTGCCTGTTTAGTCTTTTTCCGTAGAAAAAGACACCAGAGTTCGATTCTGGGGTATTCTATCCTGAAACCTAAGCAAGGATAAGTCTGCGCTTAACCCGCGCTGCCAGTTAGTTCTTAACCGTCAAAAAGAACACCCGTTCACATATTCAACATTGTGGCAGGTTGTTATTAATAACACCAAAATCCATGCCTTACACGCATGGGGAATTTCATCCTGAATCCTAAGAAAGGATATGCCGACGCCTAACACGCGTCGCCGGTTTAGTCTTTCTCCGAAAAAAAAGACACCAGAGTTCAATAGAAGCCGGTTGCGTCATAAATACCCGTACTGGATTAACATTGGAAATGACGTAAATCATCTGTCCAACCAAGTAATGCCGCATCTTTTGCATTAACAATGGCGAAGTCTACGTATTCGAAGTCGTAGCAGCGAGTCTCAGAGAATTCACTCTCTTAGCACAACGTTACATGTGGAACGGATTTAGATAATCCGCATGCTAGCCTGACTCAAACGGTAGTCGGTAAAGGCTCATCAAACCCGTTGATGGCTGAGGGTTTGCCAAAAATCCTATAAATACGAGAGTCACTGACGCATCAGCTTCATTAGTTGGTCTAGTGACTTGAGCATCCAACGACATTCGAAACCCTAGGGTCAACGCCGGTCAACGCGTAACCCTAGGTCATCGCCGGTCAACGCGTAACCCTAGGTCATCGCCAGTCAACGTACGACGTTCAAAACTCTAAGGTCAACGCCGGACAACGCGTAACCCTAGGTCAACGCCGATCAATACGTTGCAATGAAGGAATCAATACTCCGAAAAGTATACGAGTATAAACTGCTTCTTAATACTCCGAAAAGTATACGAGTATAAACTGCTTCTTAATACTCCAATAAGGTATAAGAGTATAAACTATTCCCTATATTTTTGGTTGAGAAGTTCCTGGAGAATATTTTTCTAAATATTCTTAAGGATAACTCAACAACACTACACCGGACAACGCGTCGCAAATAAAGACTCAACGTCAACATTCGAGAGTCAGTTCTATGTTGAACCAACAAACATGAGCTAAAGATCATAAAATCAGGAATCGACTTCAAATTCGAAATTCCGACAACGGTCAGACAATAAATGCAGCACCGAAAACCTTACAGACATTCGACAAAGCACCGAATAGCCTGAAGGATTGAAGGAATCAAGAATAGAAGCCACTCCAAATATCCCGAAGGATGGGACAATCATATCCAAAGTATTCCAGACTCTTCTATAAAAGAACGAGGCTGAAATACTTTGGAGGGGGTATCTGTAGGCGTATAAAATTGCTTATAGATCCCTTAGCACAGCTCAGCACAAACCGACGAACCAACTAGGCGACGAGGTTAACGAATCACACGCAAACAACGAAATAGATCCACTCGCATGCGGAATCAAGCTAACGGGTTGAAGAGTCAACGAGTCATCCATCCAAGGGCGGACTCGGACGAATCACGATCGAATCAAGATCAGTTTCGGACTCGAACTAAGAAGTGGATTTACTGCCAAATCAGGAATCGGATTTATTGCCAAATCAGGTCAACGATTCAAGTCCGGATAAATCAAACCATAGAACCGGATCACGGACTGAACCGAAAACGGAAAACGACGGAAAACCACGCCTAAGGGGGCTCGGCCAAGGCCGAGCCACCTATGGGTGGCTCGGCCAAAGCCGAGCCACCCATAGGTGGCTCGGCCCAGTGCCGGCCACCCATTAGGTGGCCGGCCCAGATCTGTGCGCGGGCACAGTTCAGAGAGCCTATAAATAGGCCCCCTTGGTTCATTTGTCAAAGGTGGGGATTTTTTGGAGGCGAAGCCCTGCTGGATTGAAGACTCGGAACTTAAAAAAAATCCAAGCTTTGGGACTTCGAGGACTTGTTCATCCAGATCTGGTGCTCGGCGATCGTCAACGCCAAATAAGGCAAGAGTTCGAGAGGACCAGATCTCGGATCTACGCAGGTGTACTCCGGATCAAAGCTTGGTCTTTGATCCCGAGAATTAAAGGCTACTATTTCCTTGGCGAAATAGTACCCTCGGCTATTATTTCCTTGGCGAAATAATACCCGTCATACTGCGTAGATCCGACCGGATCTAGATCTCACAGTGGTCCACGGATAAACCCCGGCGCAGGCAAAGAACCCACAAAGTGAGCGACCGCAAAACAGGAGCTCGCGATTTGTTCGATAAAAGAGAAAAGTTGTAATTTTTATTTCCTTTTTTGATCTCGTTGTAACCGGATCTTATAAAAAGACCGGATTTTTGTAATCGAAAAATAGTTACAAGAGTGCAATGGAATCAATGAAGAAAGCAACGATTTTTCCCGTGAACAAGCTGGAGGATCATATTCCATTGATTGAGTTTGCCTACAACAATAGTTATCAATCAACTATAGGCATGACTGCTTATGAGGCATTGTACGAGAGGCCTTGTAGATCCTCGATTTGTTGGGCAGAGTCAAAGGACAATTTATTACTTGGGCCAAAACTTGTGAGGCAGACTACGGAGAAGGTAGCGTTGATTCGAGAACGTATTCTTGTAGCTCAGAGTCGACATAAGATCTATGCAGATCAGAGGCGATGACCATTAGAGTTTCAGGTTCGGGACTATGTTTTATTGAAAGTATCGCTGATGAAGGGTGTCCAGCGATTTTGCAGACGAAAAAAGCTTGCCCCAAGATACATTAGACCATTTAAGACCATTTAAGATCGCTGAGCGTGTTGGAGCCATTTCATACCGGCTAGACCTTCCAGCATTGATGTCAGTTGTGCATGATGTTTTTCATGTTTCGATGCTCAAGAAGCACTTACGCGATGAAGAGCAGGAGAGAGTGTTGGACGCACTAGATTTAGAGCTTCTGGCAGATATGACCACCATTGAGATCCCAACTCGTATTCTTGCCAGAGAGGACAAGAAACTTAGAAATAAAGTAATTCTGTTAGTCAACGTCCAATGGAACTAGAAAGGAGCTAAGGAAGCTTCTTGGGAAAGCAAGGAAGATATGTGTCGCAACTACCCACACCTATTCGAGCAGGTATATTCTGAGTTATAGTATTGTTGTCCGATCTTGTTATAATTGTATCATGTGTCCCGAATCATGCGCTGCTGCGGCGCTATTAAATCATGTTGTGCTATCTTCTTATAATATCTTTGTTAATGATGGCAAAAATCCTTACCCCGCTGCTGGGGTCCTCTAGATCCCACAATAGGCCTCTTGCCCTTGTTATTGCCATCATGCTGGTCTTGATTTCATAATTAACTATGAGCATATTTCACTGGTTTAATCGAACTAGCTCTAACTACTTGTCGAAGAAGTAAACAAAATTTTCCTAAATAAGTGATATACGCTGTCCCGACGAAAATCTAAAATCGTAGCTATCCTTTGCTGCTATTTGTAAAACCCCATATTTTTGTTAGAAGTATATGTGAACTATTAGTGATAAATAGTTCTATTTGTGGTAAATGACTTGAGATCATGGATATACTTGGTAACAAGTTATTAGACATGTATGAGTGTGGTTTCATAGAGTTTTGTGCATTGGTTTTGACTGATTAACAAAACATGCACGAATCTGGATATATATGTCTGCTCAGTCGACTTATGAATCGACTAATGAGTCGACTAATGAGTCGACTGATGAGTCGACCAATGAGTCGATTGACGGGCTGAGTTCAAGTTTTTCTTTACTTTTGCGGATTTGGGTTGGTTTGTTTCGGGTTTGACCGCTTACATAAAAACTCTCCTACCCGAAACCAACCCCAAAACTCATCAGACCCTAGAGAAAACCCTAGCCCCCTATATCCTCTCAAACCCTAGCCCCCTATATCCTCTCAAACCCTAGCTCGTTTTGGTGATTTTTGGGGAATTTTTGGAGGATTTCAGCGAGTTTTGGCGAGGTGCAGCGAAGGGGATCTTTCTCTCTCGGATTCAAGGATTGTTCTAGCATATCAGAGGCGAGTAACATCTCGCCCAGCCCTCATCCACTGTTTGTATAGTTTCTATGAGTTTTTATTTCGGATTTTTGAACCTAAAAACGTATTTTTGTGCATAAAAATAGATGCTTTACATTCTAAGCTGCAAGATCTATATTTTTCAGTTAGTAAAAAGCTCACCAACGTTTTTATAATATAGATCCAGATCTAGAATTAGCTTTAAATATGGGTTTCATGTGATTTAATGGTTTCAACACATTTTTAAACATGAAGATATATGTTTAGGGTTTTAATGTAAGACATTACATGCAAATCTTTCGTTTCTATTGATATACATGTGTTAGAATCGAATATTATTGCTGGACATGATCAACGAGAACCTTAGTTTATCAATTTTTGCAGATATCATCGTAAGCAGAAAACTGGAGATTTTCTGCTCAGTTGACCCATGAGTCAACTCATGAGTCGACTTATGAGTCGACTGATGAGTCGACCAATGAGTCGACTGATGGGGAAAATTATAGTTTTGTGTTTTGTCTGGTCGACCAATGAGTCGACCGATCCTAGTCGACTCATGGGTCGACTGATGAGGAGGGTTTTAGTATTTCTTCAATTTGAATCTTTTTGAGTTATTTTAGTTTAGCTAAAACTGGTTATGGTTGTTTATTATTGTTGCGTGCATTAATATGAACGATAAGTCATCTCGAATGATAAGTATTAGAAATTTATTATAACCTGTATCTTTACATGTGAGATGACATGCAGACATGAGTTTAGGTTTGCGCATCGAGACACGTGAGAAATTAGGGTATATGCACCTGTTCATATATTTCATCTAGTCCATGTGTTGGGCAATTATGATGTGTAGTCCATGTGTTGGACATTTATCACATTCAGTCCATGTGTTGGACAGTTTTCATATACAGTCCATGTGTTGGACATCGACTACATAAGTTTAAACCTTAAGAGTTTACACTGACACTTACATAGGCTGGACATGACATTTATTTGAGTTGTGACACGACACCGTAATTAAGTCTGAGATGAGTTTGCCTTCTTTTATTAATGTTATTGTATTAGATTTTGGGTTTGGTATTTAGGGATGTACAATTTGAGATATAAGGTATATACATGAGGGTTTCCTTGTTTGGATTATTTCGCTCGACGTACCTATGCTCGTGTTGTAACTTCCTAAATACTAAAATCCTCTTATACATAGGTACTTACAATCTGAGCTACATAGTATATACATGAGGGTTTCCTTGTTTGGATTATTTCACTCGACGTACTTATGCTCACATTGTAATTACCTAAATAGGATTTGTGATTTTTATATATATGTTATAATTGTAATTTCTGTATACAACGAGCTCTTTTCCCTTGGGGTTGGTTGTGATGTTGCTCGCTAGCGCTTTGATGCTCGTTGTCCCTCCCCTTTCAGGTAACGAGCCAGGAGCCCAGAGAGTCGTAGGTTGATGGCGAGGCACTTTAGCTTTAGCTATTCTATTATAGTTATATTTTTCTTTTGAGCTCCACTGTAGGCTTTGTTTAGACATTTTGAGAGTTTATTTCTAGATGTTGTAAAGGTTGTGTGCCTTATTTCTTTTTTTTTCTTCAGACTTTAGGTATTTGAGACTTGTTGAAACTTCAGTATAATCATTTCAGGCATTGACTTGTATTTCAGTATGTTAGATGATAAAATATTAATTTGATCTCCATTATTTCATCAGTTGACTCTTGTGTTATCTTTTACTTGCTTTTGTACCTACACCTGTTATTGACTCTACTAGAGAGATAGTAATTGTGATGGTGAAACATGTTATTGCACGGTGTAGTGCATGGTAGGTTTGACATTCTTGGTTTCACCTTGGACTGCAGCCTTGTGTGAACCCAGGGGCGTCACAGTTGGTATCAGAGATCTAGTTCCAGTATCTTTAGGATCATCCTGTATTGAGTCGTGGAGCTAGGATAGAGTTTCTTAAGATTCATGTATAGAGTCCGTAAGGATTCCCTAGTATGAGTGAGGATGATATATGCGTATATCTCAAAATTTGTGGATATTTTTTTTATGACAACTATTTTTTGTAAACTTAAAGTATTTGGGTGAATACTAAATTGTTGTGAAAATCATATTGTGATATACTACATATGTATATATGTTTATTTGGACTCATAAACTCTTGTTTCTTATGATCAGAGAGATGGCAGGACGTGGTAGACCTCATACTCTGAGAGCTGGACAGGCAGAGTCGGAGCAGGCTCCACCTGAGCCACAGCAAGCTCAACCCGAGCTACAGCAGGCACCACCTGAGCCACAGCAGGCTCCCCAGTATCTTATTGATCTCATGGCTCCCATCGTAGCTAGGATGGCAGCAATTGAGGAGCTTGTGGTGTGTCATATCGCGCCACCGACACCACCACCACAACCAGCAGTAGATCAGCCACAGGGGATCCCAGCAGTTCCTATCAGTGAGAGACCCCCAGAGGCCGCACCTGTAGTTATTCCACCAGCAGTCCTAGATAGAGCCACATTGCAGGAGACTTGTCTCCGTATGGTTGAGAGGTACCAGAAAATAAGAGCACCAGAATTCTAGGGGTCAGCAGATCCTCTTGCAGCCTATAAGTGGAAGGAGGATGTGAGTAACATCCTCGATATACTTAATGTGGATTCGGTCCAGAAGTAGCGATTGGCATCCTACAGTCTGAAGGGAGATGCCGGGAGATGGTATAGGCTTCAGTTCACTCCAGAGCACTTGATGACCCTCACATGGGAGGACTTTGTTTATTTCTTCGATGGGCAGTATATTTCTTCTGCCGCACGGACTGGGAAGGAGCTTGAGTTATCCCGGCTGACTCAGGGGGATATGTTAGTGGCAGATTTTGAGAGCAGATTTATGGAGTTACTGCACTTCACGGGCATGTGGCAGATAGGAGAGCGATAGGCTCAGATGTTACTAGCAGGGCTCCGCCCTAATCTCTGTCGTTACCTCGTCTCGAGGAAGTTCTTATCAGTTCGGGAGGTAGCTGAGGCTGCCACTTCTCAGGAGATTGATACTGCCATGTTCCAGAAGGATAAGGAAGGGAAGACCAAGGCAGGACAGACTGGGGATAAGGGGAAGAAAAAGAGACCTTTTTCTGGATCCCAGCAGCAGCTGCAAGGTCCTCATAAGAATGGACCCCAACATGATCAGAGAGCGCATCCGCAGCGCAAGTTCCAGGGAGTTTGCTATAACTGCCACAAGGTCGGGCATAAGGCATCGGAGTGTCGCGGCGTACCAACAGGAGCTCAGCAGGGCAAGGACCCGAACCAGCAGCAGCAGCGACAGCAGGGCAGAGTTCAGGGCCAACAGACGAGAATTGAGGCACCGCCAGCAGCATAGAGGACTGAGGGGTAGATTCATGCAGTTCAGGAGGTTCCTCAGGGGCAAATAGTATCGTATTCTCCAGCACTAGTAGCAGATCAGTCTCCAGCCACAGGCAGAGTATATGCGGTAGTACCGCGTGATCATGGAGCTAGCGGAGCAGTAGTGGAGGGTATGTTTCTTGTGAATTCTTTTCCCGCTCGTATTCTCTTCGATTCGGGAGCTTCGCATTCCTTCATTTCATATGATTTTATGTCTAGACTCTAGCTCGTAGCTCAGGCATTAGACACCCATTTATCAGTTTCCACCCCTTTAGGTGAGATATCGCTTCTGGAGAGTGTTTGTAGGAGGTGTACTATCAGTCTAGATGAGTCGGAGTTCATGGTTGATTTGATAGTGTTGCATATGTCCGAGTTCGATGTCATCCTTGGTATGGATTGGTTGTCTTCCTACCATGTTAGTATTGACTGCTTTGTAAACACAGTCAATTTGCAGGCGTCCGATGGGTCCGAGATGATTGTGGCAACCTCTCAGGGCAACCGTTTTGCGGAGTCATTTCTGGCGTACATCGAGGAGGTGATGCGATGGGATCTGGGTGTTGATTTATTGGAGACTAGAGTTGTCTCAAAGTATCAGGATGTCTTTCAGGACATACCTGGATTACCTCCTGTGAGAGAGGTTGAGTTCTGTATAGAGTTGCAGCCAGGCACAGCCCCGATATCCCGCGCACCCTATTGCATGGCACCAGCTGAGATGAGGGAGCTTCAGACCCAGTTGGACAAGTTATTAGCTCAGGGTTTTATTCGTCGGAGTCATTCTCCATGGGGCGCACCGGTCCTCTTCATGAAGAAGAAGGACGGTAGTATGAGATTGTGCATTGATTATAGGGAGTTGAACAAGGTCACTATCCGGAATAGGTACCCATTGCCTAGGATTGATGACTTGTTCGATCAGCTGCAGGGAGCATAGTTCTTCTCGAAGATTGATCTTCGTTCTGGTTATCATCAGTTGCGTGTTCGGGAGATGGATATTCCCAAGACCGCCTTTCTTACTCGATATGGATCTTTTAAGTTCATGGTCATGCCATTCGGACTAACCAATGCACCCACAGTATTCATGGACTTGATGAACCGGGTTTTTCATCCCTTCTTAGATCAATTCGTGATTGTTTTTATTGATGACATCCTCATTTATTCGAGATCAGAGGCAGACTACGAGGAGCACCTACGATTAGCCTTGAGGACTCTACAGGAGCATCAATTATATGCCAAGTTTAGCAAGTATGAATTTTGGCTTTCAGAAGTCAGATTTCTCGGCCACGTCATCAGTAGAGAGGGCATAGCAGTGGACCTGGCTAAGGTTATAGCAGTTCTTGATTGGGAACCGCCGAAGACGGTGACAGAGATTCGTAGTTTCTTGGGCTTAGCCAGCTATTACAGGAAATTCATCCAGGACTTTTCAAAGATTTCGACGCCACTTACGCGCCTTACGAAGAAGGGCGTACAGTTCATTTGGAGTGTGGAGTGCCAGAAGGCCTTTGATATCTTAAAGACTAAGTTGACTTCAGCACCAGGTTTGACTATTCCGAGTAGCGATAGGACGTTCGTCGTCTTCACAGATGCATCGTTGGCAGACTTAGGAGGTGTATTGATGCAGGCTCAGAGAGTAGTAGCATATATCTCATGATAGTTGAGGGTGCATGAGCAGAACTATCCCACTCATAATTTGGAGTTAGCAACAGTAGTATTTGCATTGAAGTTATGGAGACACTACTTGTATGGAGTGCAGTTTGAGCTGTTCACAGACTACCAGAGTCTAAAGTATCTTTTCTCTCAGAATGAACTCAACCAGAGACAGAGGAGATGGATTGAGTTTATCAAAGACTACGAGTTTGCGATTCTGTATCACCCGGGGAAAGCGAATGTCGTAGCAGATGCTTTGAGTAGGAAGCGTCAACATCGGGTTTCGGCTTTGAGGTGTTCATTGTATAGAGATCTTCTTACTCTTAGCCAGTTTGATTTTAGACCCGAGATCGGTGGAGCCAGTGCATTTTTGGGAGCAGTGTCAGTTCAGCCATCTTGGAGTACCAGAGTAGTCAGAGCTCAGCTGGAAGACTCTTGGATTCAAATCCGAAAGGAGGAGATTTTCAAAGAGCCTAAGGCTGATTGGACCATTGGAGCAGATGGAGGTCTACGGATGAAGGGTACGCTGGTTATGCCATCCAGTGCCGAGTTGAAGAGAGAGTTATTTGATGAGGCACATCTTACTAGGTACACAATACATCCAGGGACCACTAAGATGTACAAGGACTTGAAGAGACACTTCTGGTAGAGTGGTATGCGTAGAGAGATTGCAGAGTATGTGGCTAAGTGTTTTACCTGTCAGCAGGTGACGGCAGAGCATCTTAGACCAGCAGGAACACTTCAGCCTTTACCCATCCCAGTGTGGAAATGGGTGGATATTTCTATGGACTTCATTGTAGGGTTGCCGAAGTCGAAGAAGGGGAATGATTTTGTTTGGGTGATAGTGGACCGGTTGATGAAGTCAGCACATTTTATTCCAGTGAGGACTACATATACAGCTGAGGCGTATGCGAGGATATTTATTCGGGAGATAGTCCGACTTCATGGAGTTCCTGATATGATTGTGTCGGATCGAGGTTTAGTGTTCACTTTACATTTTTGGAGGAGTTTTCAGGATTCGTTCGGCAGCAGGTTATCTTACAATAGTGTATTCCACCCATAGACAGATGGTCAGATGGAGAGGGTGAATCAGGTATTGGAAGACATGTTGTGGGCTTGTGTCATTGACTTTTAGGGTAGTTGGGAGGAGTATATTCCTTGATAGAGTTCGCATATAACAATAGCTATCAAGCGACAATCGGTATGGCCCCATATGAGGTATTGTACAGGAGACCTTGTAGATCACCGATATGTTGGGCAGAGCCGGAGGATAGCCTAATGCTTGGACCAGAGCTAGTGAGACAGACTACTAAGAAGGTAGCATTGATCAGAGAGAGGATTTTAGCCGCCCAGAGTCGGCAGAAGAGCTATGCAAATAAAAGATGAAGACCCTTAGAGTTTTAGGTTGGAGATGCAGTTATGCTGAAGGTATCGCCGATGAAAGGCGTTCAGCGATTCGGGAGACCGGGAAAGCTTGCCCCGAGATATATTGGACCCATCCGGATTTTGGAGCTCATTAGAGTTATGTCATACAGACTAGATCTTCCAGCATCGATGTCTAGTATACACAATGTGTTTTATGTTTCTATGCTCAAGAAACACTTACATGATGAGGAGCAGCAACAAGTATTGGATGCACCTGAGATTGAACTTCAGGAGGATTTGACTACTATTGAGATTCCAATTTGTATTCTTGCTAGGGAGGACAAGAGGCTTAGAAACAAAGTGATTTCCTTAGTGAAAGTTTAGTGAAACCGAAGAGGCATTGAGGAGATTTCTTAGGAGCGTGAAGAGGACATCATCGCGACTATCCACACATGTTTGAGCAGATAAATTAAAGCTTTGGTATGATTTATATATGGCTTATAGATTCAATTATGGCGATGTTTATACTTAACGTTAAAATGAGGGTATTACCACTTATCTCCTAAGTACTCGGAACATAGGGTATATATATGAGGGGTTCTTTGTTTGGATTTTTCGCTCGATGTACTTGTTCCATTTAGTTAGGGGTTATGTGGGGGTATTTACATTTTAGATGGTTAAGTGTAGACATCGAAGATGATTTTTCGAGAGTGCAAAGATAATATGTAGCGCTACTTCCTGCATTTATTGAGGAAGTGAATTGATTTGTGTGCATGAGTATTTGTGTGATTATATTTAGATTTAACGCTAGAATGAGGATATTTCCACTCAATTTTTAACCTTTTGGAAGACATGGTATATATATGGGGGGTTCCTTGTTTGGATTGTTTGCCTGACGTACTAGTTCCATTTGATTAAGGGTTGAGTGGGAATATAATCATCCTGGATTGTTAAATATAAATATAGTTATATGCTTGTCTAGAATAATATTATTTGTTTAAGTATGCTTTCTGAATTTCGAGGACGAAATTCTTTTAAGGGGGGAAGTAAAACCCCGTATTTTGTTAGAAGTATATGTGAACTATTAGTGATAAATAGTTCTATTTGTGGTAAATGACTTGAGATCATGGATATACTTGGTAACAAGTTATTAGACATGTATGAGTGTGGTTTCATAGAGTTTTGTGCCTTGGTTTTGACTGAATAACAAAACATGCACGAATCTGGACATATATGTCTGCTCAGTCGACTTATGAATCGACTCATGAGTCGACTAATGAGTCGACTGATGAGTCGACCAATGAGTCGACTGACGGGCTGACTTCATGTTTTTCTTTTTTTTTGCGGGTTTGGGTTGGTTTGTTTCGGGTTTGACCGCTTACATAAAAACTCTCCTACCCGAAACCAACCCTAAAACTCATCAGACCCTAGAGAAAATCCTAGCCCCCTCTATCTTCTCAAACCCTAGCTCGTTTTGGTGATTTTTAGGGAATTTTCGGAGGATTTCAACGAGTTTTGGCGAGGTGCAGCGAAGGGGATCTTTCTCTCTCGAAATCAGGGGTTGTTCTAGCATATCAGAGGCAAGTAACATCTCACCCAACCATCACCCACTGTTTGTATAGTTTCTATGAGTTTTTATTTCGGATTTTTGAACCTAAAAACGTATTTTTGTGCATAAAAATAGATGCTTTACATTCTAAGCTACAAGATCTAAATTTTTCAGTTAGTAAAAAGCTCACCAACGTTTTTGTAATATAGATCCAGATCAGGAATTAGCTTTAAATTTGGGTTTCATGTGATTTAATGGTTTCAACACGTTTTTAAACATGAAGATATATGTTTAGGGTTTTAATGTAAGACATTACATGCAAATCTTTCGTTTCTATTGATATACATGTGTTAGAATCGAATATTATTGCTGGACATGATCAACGAGAACCTTAGTTTATCAATTTTTGCAGATATCATCGTAAGCAGAAAACTGGGGATTTTCTGCTCAGTCGACCCATGAGTCAAATCATGAGTTGACTTATGAGTCGACTGATGAGTCGACCAATGAGTCGACTGATGGGGAAAATTGCAGTTTTGTGTTTTGTCTGGTCGACCAATGAGTCGACCGATCCTAGTCGACTCATGGGTCGACTGATGAGGAGGTTTTTAGTATTTCTTCAGTTTGAATCTGTTTGAGTTATTTCATCTTAGCTAAAACTGGTTATGGTTGTTTATTGTTGTTGTGTGCATTAATATGAACGATAAGTCGTCTCGAATGACGAGTATTAGAAATTTATTATAACCTGTATCTTTACATGTGAGATGACAGCGGACACGAGTTCATATATTTCATCTATTCCATGTGTTGGGCAATTATGATGTGTAGTCCATGTGTTGGATATTTATCACATTCAGTCCATGTGTTGGACAGTTTTCATATGCAGTCTATGTGTTGGACATCCACTACATCAGTTTAGACCTTAAGAGTTTACACTGACACTGACATAGGCTGGACATGACATTTAATTTAGTTGTGACACGACACCGTAATTAAGTCTGAGATGAGTTTACCTTCTTTTATTAATGTTCTTGTATTAGATTTTGGGTTTGGTATTTAGGGATGTACAATTTGAGATACAAGGTATATACATGAGGATTTCCTTGTTTGGATTATTTCGCTCGACGTACCTATGCTCGTGTTGTAACTTCCTAAATACTAAAAATTCTCTTATACATAGGTACTTACAATCTGAGCTACATGGTATATACATGAGGGTTTCCTTATTTGGATTATTTTGCTCGACGTACTTATGCTCACATTGAATTACCTAAATAGGATTTGTGATTTTTATATATATGTTATAACTGTATTTTCTGTATACAACGAGCCATTTTTCCTTGGGGTTGGTTGTGATGTTGCTCACTAGCGCTTTGACGCTCGTTGTCCCTTCCCCTTTCAGGTAACGAGCCAGGAGCCCGGAGAGTCGTAGGTTGATGGCGAGGCACTTTAGCTTCAGCTATTCTATTAGAGTTATATTTTTATTTTGAGCTCCACTGTAGGCTTTGTTTAGACATTTTGAGAGTTTATTTCTAGAAGTTGTAAAGGCTGTGTGCCTTATTTCTTTTTTTTTTCTTCAGACTTTATGTATTTGAGACTTGTTGAAACTTCAGTATAATTATTTCAGGCATTGACTTGTATTTCAGTATGTTAGATGATGAAATATTAATTTGATCTTCATTATTTCATCAGTTGACTCTTGTGTTATCTTTTACTTGCTTTTGTACCTACAACTATTATTGACTCTACTAGAGAGATAGTAATTGTGATGGTGAAACATGTTATTGCACGGTGTAGTGCATGGCAGGTTTAACATTCTTGGTTTCACCTTGGACTGCAGCCTTGTGTGAACCCAGGGGCATCACACTATTCCCCGGTGATGTCCTCTATGCTGAATATTTTCAACCTTTGGTTTGGTACTGAGTCGACGTTAAGAAATTTTCATATATTCTTTTTTATTTATAAGTTGCACATGAATCTAGTGTGCCCTGTACTATGGTGTACTCAGTGTCTGATATCCTTCCTATTCTTTCAGAGCCAAGGCTCGTGCTATACGGTTCTATCAATAGCTCGTTTTGGTGATGATGAAATCATTAGCATTGCCTCTTCATTAGGCATGACTGGTACAATTGGTGGTGGAACTCTAGAAAGTGATACTGCTGGCGAAAACGGATACGCCTCTCGTTCCTCGAGTGCTACAAAATCTTACTGCAAATGGTGCCATAAAGTTGATCAGATACTGTGGAGCCTACTGCGGCTCGGGCTCTGCTTGCCCTGCTCTCCGGGTATGAGTTTTATCTCGACCGTATTCTCATCCCAACATTTATAATATCGAGAGGAGAGCTTATGATCACAGTAAGTGAGATCGCAAACATATATATATATATATATACATACACACATATATATATATATATATATATATATATATATATATATATAACATATCACGATACGTATACATAACATATAGTATTCATGCAAATACTTTAAATTAACATAAAATAATTATCATAAAAAATTTGAAATTTTGAGATATACGCACATATCGTCTCATTCTATGAATTCCTAGCGGACTCTATACATGAATCCTAGAAAAATCGATCCTAGCTCCACAATTTGACACAGGAATGATCCTAAGGATGCTGGAACTAGAGCTCTGATACCAACTGTGATGCCTCAGTGTTCACACAACGCTACAGTCCAAGGTGAAACCTGGATTGTCAAACCTACCAATCACCAAACACCATGCTACGACATGTTTCACCATCACAGTCACTATCTCTCTAGTGGAAACAACAAATATGTGAAGGTACAAAACATGCAAGTAATAGAAGTAGTACAAAATCAAATATGCATAAAAGAAGTATATCAATAAATGAGCCCAACTAAAATAGAATGAAAAATATCTCTGTGTTTGAAATACATCTCAACACAATGAGTTAAATGAAATCTCACTAAGGCACTCAGCCTCTACAAAATGAATACAACTCTAAAGTCTGAATAATGAACATAACTAAATAGTGGATCTTCAACTGCTAAAACTGTACGACGGCGACTATGCTAGAACTCCGTCATCCTGCGGCTCTCCGAAACTCTAATCTGCCTGAAAAATACAATTTAAATAAAAATATAACAACAAGAGCGTCATAGCACTACAGTAAAATCACCTCCATCCGCCCCCAGGGGAAGGGCTGCTAGATGAAGTTGAGGCTCGATCTATTAAGCATGGTCTACCTATATTATTTTCCATGTATCTAATGAAGTTAATATTTAGACACCTACAAGACGAGACGTAGTACGTCGAGCGAAATAATCTAAATAAGGAAACCCTCATATATATACCATATGTCTCAAATTGTAGATTCCTAAATACCAATTCCAACTCTATGAATGAAAACAACACTCAAAAGAAAAATACTCCAAGCCTAAACCATATACGACCAATATCACAATCTCGAACTACTTCTCAAGTAGTTGGCGCAATAATAAGAGAATATCATCCAACTCAAAAAAATCACCATAGGTCATATCCTATATGCCACAAATCAAGGAATGTGCCCTACTCATGGGTAATCTAACATGGGAGTAACTACAACTGATAATATATATATATGTGTGCATCTCCTTATGCAATAGCGATACTCTTGTAATATTCTTACTCAATCGCTTTACGGCAATAGGTTTTGTCTCCCTATTCCAAATACATAAAATAACGATACTATTATAATACTCTTACTCAATCGTTCTGCAAAAAATTGGTTTTATTGCCCTATTTCGGATACATGAAATGACGATCCTTTTGTAATACTCTTACTCATTAGTCCTACAAAAATAGGTTTTATCTCCCTATTCTGAATACATAAAATGACGATACTTTTGTAATACTCTTACTCAATCGTTCTGCGAAAATAGGTTTTATCTCTCTATTCCGAATATATAAAATGACGATACTTTTATAATACTCTTACTCAATCGTCCTACGAAAACAGGTTTTATCTTCCTATTCCGGATACATGAAATGACGATACTTTTGTAATACTCTTACTCAATAGTCCTACAAAAATAGGTTTTATCTCCCTATTCTGAATACATGAAATGATGATATTTTTATAATACTCTTACTCAATCGTCCTGGGGAAACAGGTTTTATCTCTCTATTCCGGATACATGAAATGATGATACTTTTATAATACTATTACTCAATCGTCCTGCGGAAACAGGTTTTATCTCCCTATTCCAGATACATGAATAACTATACTTCTATATATGTGCTTACCAATTCAACTTGCGACAAAAGTATGTTAACACAACATAAACCAAGCATACGTGCACATATCTCGGTATGCGTGTCCATAACTGATGTTCAAAAACATCTCAGATACTAAATAACTCTTAATCATTGTAATATAACAGTACAAGATCGAGAAACTCTCTTGAAAATAACAAACAAGAGCAAAACTCAAGAAACTTTCACGTTATATATCAATTATTTCAAATCAGCACATTTGCAGTTTTCTACAGAATATATTGTTAGTCAATTGAGCATATCTTTCTCTTGACAAACTCTTTTTAAGAATAGTTTTTCGTTTTGGAAACTATATTCACATAGCTATTATTTGGCACTAGTTTGGTTCAGTTTGGAGTTCATATAGTATCTCTAATTTCCAGTTAAATGGTCTATATGTGCAGCGGTTTTTCTGCAGAATGTATCATCAGTAAATTAAGCATATCTTTCTCTAGGAAAACTATCTTTAGTAAAGGTTTTCTATTTTGAAATCTAAATTCACATATCTTTCAATTAGCATTAGTTAGATTCAATTTAGATTTCATTTGTTATTTCAAATTTCTAGTTAAACAGTATATATGTGCAGCACTTTTTTTGCAGAACACAACAAACATGATTATTTACACAAGAAATCATATTTAAACCCTCAATCATGTTTAAAACATACTAAAACATATATAAAACATATGACAACACTTAAACTTTAATAATCACTTACTAAAATTATCTTGAATTGATAATGACATTTTATTATAATTTTATACCCTTATTATCTATTTTATATGAATAAATATACCACTAATAATTGTTTTTATCTTTAAATGCAGGTTAATGAAGAATAAATTCCAAAAAATCCTATCTCTCATCAAAAGCCCTTGATTTAATGAAGAATAAAGCCCAAGATCTCTTATCTCAACAAAAACCCATGAATTAAATGAAGAACACAAGCAAGAATAAAGCCCAAGATCTCTTATCTCAACAAAAACCCATGAATTAAATGAAGAACACAAGCAAGAGCCGAAAAGCCCAAGCCCAGAATCAAGCCGAGTAGCCTGTAGAAGCCGGAGAAAATAAAAAATCAAATATGAAAAAAATATATTCAAGATAGTTAGCCGCAAAGAAACGACGATATCTCTCAATCTAGAAGGCAGAATTCAACATATAATATATGAAAATCGCCTATCTCGACGAGACGAAGCCATCCGTGAAGGCAGAAATATGATAGAACATTGATGCGGGCATCGATGCTTACATCGATACTGACAGTTCTGTTACAGACCAATGGCTGATTTTTTATGGTTTTGGATAAGGATTCAATCTAAGGGCTCTCATTCATTGATGTTTACTATAAATAGGGGTAGTGAGTGAGGGGTTAGGGGTGTGAAAATTTTTATAACTCTATTTGGAAAGGATGACCACTCTTAATTGAGAAGGCCTTCCAAATTTATAACTTTTGTTAAAATTAATAAAATAATTTTTTCACCACTTTAAATATTTCTTCTCTTTGTTGGATGATGAAGAGGAAGATGAAGAATTATTTGGAGGTTTGCATTTCTTTTATTATTTTTCTTTTATTTCTTTTTAGTAATTTCTTTATTATTGCTTATTAGTTAGATTTACATTCATGCTTGTTTCTTTATTATTGCTTATTAGTTAGATTTACATTCATGCTTGTAGTGTAGATTTATTTTCTTATCTTTTTGTTTCCTTTTTGCACTTTAATTTAGATTTACATTCATGCTTGTAGTGTAGATTTATTTTCTTATCTTTTTGTTTCCTTTTTGCACTTTAATTTATAGAGTAGATTTTTTTTTCATAGTTTAGATTTTTCTTTTCTTTTTGTAATTAGTTCTTTTTATTCTTGTTTTTATTTCTTAAGATGTGAAATTAATTCTTGTAGGAATCTTAGAATTGTATGAAACTAGTCTAATTTCCTTTATGTTATGCAAATTATTCTCTTACACTTAAAATAACATGTATAGGATAATCAACTAGAGAACTAATTGATAGAAGAAAAATTTGATAATCTATGCTTATCTTGAGTGGTTTGATAGGTTATACTTATGAATTCTATGATTACTATCTTATTGTTGTTCTTATCACGATTTTTATTTTGACTTAGATGATAATTTGATAGGTTATGCTTTCTTTAAATGGTTTGATAGTCTATATACTTAATAAATCTAAATTGAAATATGACAAAAAGAGAATAGTTTGTCTTTAATAATTAAGATTAGCTAGTGGATTCAATTCTAGATTTCTCATATCTTTAATTGAACCCTCCTCCATCTTTTGTTTTTCACTCTTTTTATTCTTTCTTTTTGTTTTATTCTTTGATTCTTTCTTCTCTCCTCTAAAGTTTAATTATTATCTCTTGCATATATTCACAATAATCATTCCTCATATCTCTCCACAACCATAATTTTCATCACTCCTAAGTGTCACGCATACAACATAAGAACCAATTCTAATTTTCTCCTACAAAACACCTTCCTCGTGGGATCGATAACTTTTTATACTATAACTTGACACGGTTGTGCACTTGCAATATTTGTGGTACATATTTATGCCGTGTCAAGTTTTTAGCGTCGTTGCCGGGGAAGGTGCTTAAGTAGGTTTTAATTATTTTGGTTCTTTAACTTCTGTGTTTCTTGTGAAAGAACTACTTGGAGATTAAAGATCAAGCATTGGAGATTAAGGATTTGGAGATTCACTTGTGGTAAGTCTTCTTCCTAATATTTTCAATTACACACCTTTAGCTAGTTTCTCACAATTAGCGACAATTAGAAGAAAAAAAAATATTTTCGTTGACTATAATAAAATTCACCCTCCACTTTGATATTTACTAATAAGATAATAAATTCAAACAAGAGCTCTCTTTTCACTTTTGTTTAATTGTTAACCAAAAAAAAAAAGATTTTATTTTTATCATCATTTTGTAGTCGCTTTTAATTCATAGGGTTGCATTGCATATAGTTAGTAGGAATTCACCAAAGTGATTGTAGCACTTGACTTGGCACACACTTAAAAATATTCAAGGGAAAAACCCCCTAATCAAGATAAGGTGAGGGATTTCATCACCATTTTCTTAACCCACAAATCACTAATTCCTCACTACATAAACCCAAGCCTCTTTAAAACTCATTAGACGTTGACCCCTAAGGATTCGAGCTCAATAAGATACAAGAAATTCCTAAGTGAACTGGTTTAAGTTTTCTTGATTTAGTTGGTGTCTAAGGCAAGGTTTAGGGGTTGAGATACTTAATCGATCTCTGATCAACCTCTATTCTTATCCTTACCTAGCTAACTAACCAAGTAAAACTTTTATCTTTTCACTTAAGAAATTTTTGGTTAGGAGCTGGTCTAGCTGAGTTAGGCTTAACCCTAGAGTTAAAGTGATTGCAAATTGATTCTTATTTTTATTTATTTTAGTTAGGTTTTTCCTTTTTCTTATAAAAAATAATTCTTATTTTTCTAAAAAAATATATAGGATTTGTTTTAGTTAGGTTTTTCCTAGTTAAAAAAACTAACTTTTATTCTCCTAAAAAAATTGTTTAGTTAGGTTTTTCCTTTTTCTTCTCATTTAAAAAAACCATTTCTTTTTTTCTTTTCTAAAAAAATATATAATAATAATAATAATAATAATAAGAATAATTAAAAAAAAATTATTTGATTTCTTCATCCTCATACTAATAGTAATTACATAACTTTATCATCATTGTTCTAGGTTGACAGAACAAATGTAAGTTCTTCAATTCTTATCTACATTACTTTATGTATCAAGAATTTGCATTAAGGACAATGCAAAATTTAGGTGGGGGTTAGGAATTAGTTATTTTTCTCTCTCTTTATTTTACCTTTTTAGTTGCATTTTTTGTAATTTTTCCTTTTTCTTAAAAAAATATAAAAATATTATCACTTTCCAAATTAATATAGATAAGTAATAATTGATAGATTTTAAATTTTCTAATTCCTATACTCAAGATCACCTTTTATGATAACTCCAAATAAATTTCTTAAGAAATAATTTTTCAAAGTAGTATACTTTACTTAAGCCTTAACTTAGACTTTTAATTAAAAATAATAAAAAATTTTACATGCTTAACTTTGCGTTGAAATTTTTTTCAAGTTATCTTGATTTACACATGTTTTCATACTATATATATACTTACACACATATATATTAAAAAAATAACCTTATAAAAGAAGAGTGCAGAAAATGGGCACCAAAAAATAAGAAAGAAAAAACTCTTAAATTCAAGGTGATTCTATCTTATAAAGCTTAAGTTGACTGAGTAATTAAGCCCAATGAGTATCTCTATACTTAATGACCTAAGCCCAATTGGGTTGGGACAAAGAGTTAGCATGTTCCTTTCAAAAATTTTAAATTAAATTTCTAAGATTTGACTTGGTTTTGTATTGTTATAATGAGAATATTTTCTAGGAAATTTACCTTGGAGTTATATATAAAAATGTTTTCTTGAGTATTAACTAGCTTAAATTAGAATGTCTAAAAATATCAAAGAAAATTAGTTATTTACTGACTTCTTTAACTTGGCAAGTTGACCGAATTTTGTGGGTATATTCACTGTAAACCTTCACGAGACTACAACTCGTCCACTAGGGTAACCTAGGGTTTAAAGGCTTGCTGTATGTGCTAAATACATCCATGATTCCTGCTAAAGTGAGTTAGGAATTTCTTTTTATTTCTTTGCTAGAGGACTAGCAAAAGTTTAGGTGTGGGGGTATTTGATAATCACATTTTATTACAATTTTATACCCTTATTATTTATTTTATATGAATAAATATGCTACTAATAATTATTTTTATCTTTAAATGCAGGTTAATGAAGAATAAATTCTAAAAAATCCTATCTCTCATCAAAAGCCCTTGATTTAATAAAGAATAAAGCCCAAGATCTCTTCTCTCAACAAAAACCCATGAATTAAATGAAGAACACAAGCAAGAGCCAAAAACCCTAAGCCCAGAATCAAGCCGAGTAGCCTATAGAAGCTGGAGAAAATAAAAAAATCAAATATGAAAAAAATGTATTCAAGATAGTTAACCGCAAAGAAACGATGATATCTCTCAATCCGGAAGGCAGAATTTAACATATAATATATGAAAATCGCCTATCTCGAAGAGAGGAAGCCATCCGGCATAAATTTGATAGAACATCGATGCGGGCATCGATGCCAGCATCGATGCTTGCATCGATACTGACAGTTGATATGAAATATATACCATTTTTAAGGGCAGTTGATATGAAATATATACCATTTTTAACTTCACAGTGAGCAACAATGGAATTTCTAAAACATAATAGCAGACTTATTATCAAATAAAATAGAATATCCACTATTACAAAGTCTAGAAATATAAATCAAATTTTCCTAAATAATGGCATATAAAGACAATATTTTAGTTCTATTATATGCCTCTATTCAAATGAAAAAGTAAGTTCCTATAGATGATGCTGAAGCTAAGGCTCTAGTAGTTCCTATCAAGGTGATATCTCAATCTTCAAGCTTTCACCTTTCCTTGTATCCCTGCAAGGAATTGCAAACATGTGAAGATGAGATGGAATACACATATCATATATAAGAAGAATAACTCACTATATTAGTCTCTACTAAGTAATGAGATAATATACATTCGGAATTTTTATTCTGCTTCAGTGATGCGAGATAACTTTTACAATTCCTTTTTTAATGCCTTTCTTGTTACAGAAGAAGCATTCAACACTAGTTTGATCCCCTTTTCTTTCATGGAAACTTACTTTCTTTTGCTGGCTTTTTCTTATAAGAAAACTTTCTTTTCTTATACATAGATGGTCCAGTAGTTTCTGTTTCCATCACTATCTCTTTATCTTGCTTCATATTATTCTCAGCCATTTGGAAAATATTACTCAGTTCTTCTAGCAAAGAGACATTTGGTTCTTGAATACTAAAATTCATTTTAAACTGATTGAAGTAAGGAAGAAGGGAAGTGTTGATGTCAGTTATCAAATAGGGGATTTATATGTGGATTATGGGGGTGTTAGGGTCCTCAAGCTTCCTTAGATGGCTGGTTCCTGAGCTAGAAGTCCTATCTTGCACAAGAAGAACTCGTGAGAGTTCAGAGTTGGGATCTCCAGTGGTTCTACCGATGATCAAGTTAGAATTGAGCTTGAGTGGAGAAGTAAGGTTAAGTAGCAAAAGGAGTTGCTTAGAATTTCTTAGAATAGCATACCATAGGCAGCAGACCTTAGTTTCCTTTTAAAGCACAATAGAAACACAAATAGGTAACTTTAGCCGAGTCAAGATAGCGGCTTAGTTGTCATCTGCTTTATAGGTGTTGGCCACTGAAGTGGGTGATTCACCCAAGGGTTCAATGTGAGGGTGAAAAGTAAAAGTACCCTAGAGGGGGTGAATAGGGTAATTACTAATCTAATTCGATATTAATGCCAAATCAAAACTTATTAACTATCCTACCAATATGATATATACAAATGATAAATGCAAGGATGTATAGTTAAACAATGGGCAAAAATAAACTAAGAGACAATGGCGATAAATAATGAGCATAAGAAAATACACCAAGGCAATCGCAAACACAAAGGAAATGATCATGGAGTTTGGTCACCCTCGACCTACATCTCCGCTCCTTACTCTCGAGGAGATACTCCACTAATCACAAAAAGCTACAACTACACAATTCAGTTTTCAATGATCACCGATAATGTTTACAACTCACACAATTATCAATACACAATACACTACTCTAATTGTTGGCCTACCCATGTCACCTTCCTCAAGTGCTTGGATTTAATACCTCTCCCTAGGCTTTACGAACAACATCACTCCTCTTGGAATTGACCACGGTCTCTCCTACCCATTCCTCTAAATGTCATTGTGTAAAACTCCGTAAATTTGAATATTTTATGATAAATAATGATAAATATGTTATATAGTGAAAAATAACATATTTTGATGTTTGAGTATGATAATAATTGATTTGAGATCAAATTACTGTATATTTGTGAAAATATGTATGCAAATGCACAAAACATGCATAAAGGCCAAAAGAGTAAAAATCTGGGAATAATGACTAGTTGATAGTTTTTATATTTTACACACCGATACAGTTAAAATCTGGAAAAGTGTAAAAGACCAAAGTTGTAGGTCTCTTCAATATATTTCTAAAAAATCTTAGATCACCTCATGCTGAGGTTGGATGAGAAAGTTACAGCCAAAATACCAAAGATTATTTTCCTAGTCAGACTAGGTTTCCTAGTTCGGGTCAAACATATTTGTTTCGGGTTTACCTCTATAAATACCTATATTTTTCATAAAAATTCTTTTTTTTATCATATCTATGAACCCTAGCAGCCACCCTCTCCCCTCAAAAACCCTAGACCTTTTTCTTATGAGTTTGGAGAGCTTTGTGAAGCAAAACACCGGCACGAGGGCGAGATCATCGACGTGTAGCAAAGGAGAACGGGTTGTTCTTGCTCGTGGTTTGCTTGATGATTGTTTCAGAGGCTTACAGATAAGATTAAGTCAAGATCACTTACATCCAAACCCATCCCCATAGTTAAATAACTAGCTTAGAAGTTTAATTTGTGTTTACATGCTTAGATCTTAATCTAATGTGAAAAGGATTAGATTTTTGTTGTTAGATCTTAAATAAATGTTAGATCTACATATTTTTCTTGTTGTTTATAATAGAAATATGATCATGATCATTAGGGT
This sequence comes from Asparagus officinalis, assembly GCF_001876935.1. Classification (NCBI taxonomy): domain Eukaryota; kingdom Viridiplantae; phylum Streptophyta; class Magnoliopsida; order Asparagales; family Asparagaceae; genus Asparagus; species Asparagus officinalis. The sequence goes on from NC_033800.1 coordinate 120,834,210, forward strand.
TGCTTTTAAATTTGTTTTTATCTTGTTAATCATGTGCTAATCATGTGCTAATCATGTTTAAACCCAAATTTGATTTTTAATTGAGTTTGCATATGGATTAAAGATGAGAAAACCCTAGGTTTGTGATACTTAATTGTTAAAAATATGATTTAATTAATGTATATCTTTTCTAAGTTGTTTGGTAATCATGCTTATGTTTAATATGTTAAAAGTCCATGCTTTAGATAGAAGAATTTGAGTAATTAGGTTGGAAAAATCCTAATTTGATTAACACAAGAGTTTGTTTTATGTTTTATGAAAGTTTAAGGGTTAAGCATGTTTCTTGTTGCAAATATTCATGCTATATATGTTAAGATTGTTTATAGAAGTATGTATCTACTGTTGTCATGTTTTCATGCAAGTTTCACATGTTTTAAACTAGTTTAGATCACAAAAATTGACATGAATACAACACAGTGCAGAAACCTCCACAGTCTGGAAAATCTATCCACGGTCGACCGTGTCTAAATGGTGGTCGACCGCGTGCCAAGCAGCAGCTTAGGAAACCCTGAAAACCTATCGCGATCGACCGCCGCATAATTGTGGTCGACCGCCAACCTCTTTTGAGCCTGTGCATGTTTTATTCAGTTGTTTTGGTCTTTGAGCGAGTATCTCAACCTTGTACTGTTATATTATAACATTTATGACTTATTAAACACCTGGGATGATGGTGAACTTCAGATGTGGACACGCACACCGAGATATGTGCACTTATGCTTAGTTTGTGTTAAATTAACACACTTTTGTCACAAGTTAAAATTTATAAATACACATGACTAATATTTGATCTTTCACATATCCGAAAATAGGAAGATAAAACCTATTACCGCAGAATGATTGAGTAAGAGTATTACAATAGTATCGTTATTACATGTATCTGAAAATAGGGAAATAGTAAAACCTATTTCCGCAGGGCGATTGAGTAAGAAATTACAAAAGTATCGTCATTCCATGTATCCGGTATAGGGAGATAAAACCTATTGCCGCAGAGCGATTGAGTAAGAATATTACAAGAGTATCGCTATTGCATAAAGAGATGCACGCATATATGTATTATCAGTTATAGTTACTCCTATGTTAGCTTACCCATGAGTAGGGTACATTCTTTGTTTCGTGGCATACAAGATATGGCCTATGGTGATTTTTTTGAGTTGGATGATTTTCTCTTATAATTGCACCAACTACTTGAGAATGTAGTTCGAGATTGTGACATTGGTCCTATATGGTTTAGGCTTGGAGTATTTTTTTTTTAGTGTTGTTTTCATTCATAGAGTTAGAATTTGTATTTATGGATCTACAATTTGAGACATATGATATATATATGAGGGTTTCCTTATTTAGATTATTTCGCTCGACGTACTACGTCTCGTCTTGTAGGTGTATAAATATTAACTCCATTAGATACAGGAAAAAATGATATAGGTAGACTATGCTTAACAGATAGAGCTTCCACTTCATCTAGCAGCTCT
>NC_033800.1:120835727-120848197 GCF_001876935.1 Asparagus officinalis
GGATGGAAGTGATCTTGTTGTAGCACTCTGACGCTCTTGTTGTTGTTGTTTTATTTAAATTGTATCTTTTAGGTAGATCAAATTTCGGAGAGCCGCAGGATAACGGAGTTCTAGTATAGTCGACGTCGCACAGTTTTAGTAGTTGAAGCTCTACTATATAGTTATGTTCATTGTTCAGATTTTAGAGTTGTATTCATTTTGTACAGGCTGAGTGCCTTAGTGAGATTTTATTTGACTCATTGTGTTGAGATGTATTTCTGACTCAGAGATATTTTCATTCTATTTCAATTGGGCTCATTTGTTGATATACTTCTTCTGTGCATATCTGATTTTGTACTACTTCTATTATTTGCCTGTTTTGTATCTTCACCTATTTGTTGTTTCTACTAGAGAGATAGTGACTATGATGGTGAAACATATCGTAGCATGGTGTTTGGTGCTTGGCAGGTGTGACAATCCGTGTTTCACCTTAGACTGCAGCCTTATGTGAACCCTGGGACGTCACACATTATGTATTACAACGTGTTCTCAACAATAAGCTCAAATAAATGTGTTTGTTCTCTAATACAAATGAGAGCAAAAATGAAAGCTCACTCAATGATCACACCCACAACCCAAGTATACAATATGTGAAAATACTTAAGCTCAATGGTTGTGTGTTTAAACAATGAACAATAATAAAAATTAATCTCAAATTAATCTAGCAAATATATATAAGAATCAAAATAAAAATAAGCTAGATTAAAGAGTTAGAAAAACTTCTCTAAAAGGCACAAGGAGATGTAGATGAGAATTGAGATTGAACTCCTCAAAACCGAAATTGAAAGTTTCTTCTCTTTGTGAAAACTTCTTCACATAAACAAACTACACTTGATTTTTATTTGAAACCCTCAAACAAAACTTGCAAAACTTGTTCTAAACTTTTATACATGAAACTAAGTGGTGAGGACTATTTATAGTCTCTCAACATATCAGCCTAAACCAGAGGAAAGCACAAAAAAAACGAGGCAATAACCCACAACAGACAGAATCTGGAAAAATTTGCCCTTATTGCAATGTCTCTCTCATCGGTCGACTGATGAAAGCTTATCAGTCGACTGATGGCCTCATATCGGTCGACTGATGGACTCTCATCAGTCAATTGATATAGACTGTAAAACACAACTGAAAAACGTTGTGCTAGTAAGTCAACTGACGCACCACATCAGTCGACTGATTAGAATCAATCAGTCAACTGATATATGATATTCCAGATACTCAGTTTTTCAAAAACATGATTTTGTAAATTCAATTAAAAATAACAAATTATCTCTAAAAATTATAAAACATAGGAAAATGTTTGTATACATGAAAATAAACATGTTAAAGAAGAAATTTTTGAAAGTGCATTTCCCGTTAGTGAAAACTCATGTATTTTGCAAACTGATAAAGAATACAAAATCGTCAAAACTTGATTTTGATGAAATCATTTCAAACAAGTTTTGAAACACTTTTCAATAGATTAATAGACTTAAGAAAAAGATATAAATAGTATAAAAAAGTCTTTAATCCATAACCCCGTTATTTTCCCAAAAATGTATAATACGATAAAAAGAAAACATTTATGTGTGTAGTTTGAACTTTAAAGTATAAACACATAAAGTAAAGCCTAAACTACAAAACTATATACCCAAGCAAATAATTTTCAATAAGCTCGTCTTGGTTGCGAATGAAGTGATGATGAATCTAGACTTGAATTACGACGGCTTCATTCTGATTTCCACCAACCTCCAAGATATCATCGTTTACGCTCAAATCCATCCTACCTCCAACGAAGGATCTTTGTGTAGAATACCTAACAAAAAAACACAAACAGTTGACAAATAATGTTAGAAATTGTTTATTAATCATTAAAAATAGATTAGGTAGTAGGCTCATAAATATGAGACCTAACAATCTTCTCCTTTTTTATGATGATAAAAAATCTACATAAAAAGTATATAAATATGCATGATACCAAATGAATATACATTTTATAATCCTCATGCATAAAACTAATAGGAAGCAAAAGCAAATACTCACAAATAATTGTTTCTCCCCCTTTGCTAACATCAAAAATGGGGAAAACAATAAGAGATAAGAGAGCGTAGGCTCCCCCTATCAAAAAGCATGAGTGAGTATAAAACAAATATAGGGAAAAAGCTCCGCCTATTAAAAAGACTTATGGCTGTAAAATCCCGTAAACATACATACGTACATACATTATATAATATATATATATATTATATATATATAGTATATATATATTATATATATATATATATATATATATATAATATATATATATATATATATAATAAAGTATAATAACATATATGCATAAGTTTTGGCTACAAGTACTCAGTTTTCTGGCCCTGAATACATTTGAAACAATACCTTTCATACCTAATGTATTATAATCCTAAATAGAAGTTTACAATGCAGATGGGCAAAATTTTAATCGCGAACGTTTGATCAAAGAACACAACTTTGTCTCATGTGCTTCAATTCCCATTCTCGGCCCACATAGTTGTTGCCCATATATAGACATGTTTCTAATGTGAATTCATGAGGATCTTCAGCAATCCAGTTCGGACTCGGATCAAAGATTGTGGATGTCAAGATTTAATCCTTTATTAGGCTAATTTGAGATTTCTTTCTTATAATTTAAGTTCTCAATCTCTCCCCCCTTCTCTTTCTCTCGTGCGTGGACAGCTGCAGCCCCGTCTCAAAGAAACGCCGTAAATATATAGTATATAGTATATATAATAATATATATATATCTATATATATATATAATATATTATATATATAATATATATATATATATATATATTTGTATGAATTTGAAGAAAACCTTGTGAAGCAAAGTTATAGAGGGAGACGAGATCAACGACTTTTGTGAAGGGAGTTGGTACGAATCAATCGTTTGGGGAATCAAAAGCTCTCCTAAAGGCAAGTTCATCTTCTTCCAATCCCATCCTCTAAAATTTTGAATTTTGACGAATTCAATCCTAAATTGAAGAGTAAAGCTTTAGACCCAATGACTAAATGTATTAGATAAAGCACACCAAATTTGGATGGTCTTAGATTCACATTTTTTTAGGACGACGTTGAGATACAAAATATGACGGATCTCTATGCAAATTATAAAGTATGTTATATGTAAATTGCTTCAATCCTTTTTCCTAAAATGAAAAAAAAAGATTTGGTTGTCTGCTGCTTTTGGCATGAACTGCAAAGAAATGATTTTGTTTGAGATTTAGAACTTAACCTCTCTCATTTTCGTTTGCATATCATAATGGAGGCAGTTTGTATACTTTACTGTTGGTGCTACATTTGCTGCATTTTTTTTTAGCAAGCCAAACACCTCTGGAAGTGTTCCGAGCATTGTTTTTGGCTTAGTACATTCTGTTGAAGTACGGTAGGTTGTTAAGGATTACCCTCGTGAGTAGTAAATGATTCGGATTTATTTGGATCCTCTCGGGTCGGATGACTGATAGATCATAAGTCGATCGATCAAGGCTGTTTTGCGTGTGCACGTTCGTGCTCGACACCGTCGGTCGACCGATGGTATATTTCAGTCGACCGATGTGATGTTGTTTTGTTTTGCATATAGTGTTTTTTTTTCACATTCGTTTGATCGCAATCACGGAGTACGAGTTGCGCGTATATTCATGTACATGATCGAAAGTACACGTACTGGGGTTTGAGTACGCACAATTTCATCGTCTGGGATATCCAAATAGGTTACAATCGTTAAAAGTAATGGCTATTATAGTATATACATTATATTTATGAACTATTGGGTGGGGCTAGTCGGGTCCCGGCTAACCTCCGAGTGCTTTAGTCAGGTCCTGCAATGAGACCGCAGATGGACTACACTCCTTTATCGGTCCGCATGGAATGCGCAGAGGTTGATATACCTAATTATCGGTCCGCATGGTTATGCGATGAATTGACATACTTAGTTATTGATCCGTACGAGAGTGCGATAAATTAACATATCTTTTTGCCGGTGTAGGCGTATAAAATTGCTTATAGGTCCCTTAGCATAGCTCGGCACAAACCGACGAACCAACGAGGCGACGAGGTTGACGAACGGCACGCAAGCAACGGAATACATCCATTCGAGCGTGGAATCAAACCAACAGTTCGGGGAATCAACGAGTCATTCAAACAAGAGCGGACTCGGACGAATCACGATCGAATCAAGATCGGTTTCGGACTCGAACTCAGAAGTGGATTTACTGCCCATTTCTCGTGCTTTTTGGACCAGGGCTCGGGCATGCGCACGCAAGGCGCGGCGCTTCTGGATTCGCTCCTCGAGAGTAGAACGGGTTCTTTTGACATGAACCCATTTGTTTGTTTCTGCTTCGGAGGAGGGGCTGGTTGTTTGCCGTGGTTGCTCCTGGCGTTGCCTGGATTTTAGATCCACGTTATAGCGGATCCCATCCATTGGCTCCAAAGCCTCGGCCAGCTGTCGAGCAAGACGTTGACGCCGTCTTTGTCGCGCTCTCTTTGATAATGCTGGAGCGTCTTCAGAAGCCATCTCCTCGGTGGAAGAGGAATCCGGATCTGCGATCTCGACCAGGTTGGACGACGTGGGGACGTCGCGTGGTGCAAGTGCAGAGGCGGCAACGGGGTCTTGGATTTTTGAGCCGAAGGACCTGCAAACATTTATGAAAGAGGTTACCTTTCTGTACCCGTTTGGAGAGGCGGATCTGGAGGAGGAGGAAGAGAGGTACTCTTCGAACTTTTGTTGATCGAACTCGTATTCGATCTCTTCATTCACCCGGATCTTGAATGCCGGTTGCGTCACGACGGCCTCGTTAGCGATGCCGTTGGCTCCCACTGTGGTCGCCAGCTTGTTTGCATCAAAAGTTGTTGTATTCATTGCTGTATTCATTACAACTTTAGTCGTTACAATGAAAATAAAAAGATTGTCTTTTTATAAGACCTTTTACACAATGAAAACAAAAGGGTTACAACTCTTGTCAAAACAAACGCAAGATCCTGTTTTGCGGTCTCTTGCTTGCGTGGGTCTTTGGCCTGTGACGGGGACGTTGATATCCGTGGACCACCGGGCACTCAAATCTGCTCCGAGAAAATCGGGCAGAGCTTCGTCGATCCGCGTGAGATCTAGAAGCTTTAAGCGTCTATCTTGGCTAAAACGAGATATCGGCTCTTCTTAGTGATTACCGGCGAAGGGTAATACTAAGGAAAAGGGGGAATGGGTGATGAAGGCTCTGGTGTGGACCTCTCCTCTCCTTGTTGAAGCGCACGACCACTCTTCACTGCAGCAGGGCTTCGCCAAAGCTCTCCAAAAAATCCTCCTCTCAAAAGCAAGGCCCAAGGGGGCTATTTATAGGTTCTAGGAGCATGTAGGGGGTAGGTAGGGGGCCTAGACACCCCCTGGTGTCTCGGCCAGGCTGAGACACCCTTGGGGTGTCTCGGCTTTTCCTAGACACCCCCGGGGTGTTTCGACCTCCCGAGACTCCGTTTGAGGTGATTCGGTTGTTTTCCCTGTAAATTCTTCGTCCCTTGGCCGAGACACCCCTGGGGTGTCTAGGCTTTTCCTAGACACCCCCGGGGTGTTTCGACCTCCCGAGACTCCGTTTGAGGTGATTCGGTTGTTTTCCCTGTAAATTCTTCGTCCGAACTCGGATTTGAGTGATTCCGGGTGCGTTGGATGCTTGACGAAGAGTTCGATCCGCTCTGGTGGTTGGATTATCTGTAGAGTGGTCGAGGCACGAAGGGCATTGTCCTTTTTGTGAATAGTGCCGGGTTCCCGATTGGTCCGGGTCTTCATTGTTCCGAAATCCTATCAGCTTACGTAGTTCGTCGATTCACTTCAATCGTTCATTGACGTCAATTGGACTCCTATGGATCGGATAGTGATGTCCGGATCTTTTGTAACTCAAAAAGTTGTTATTCAAGATGACAATGAATTCAATGAAGTTGTAACAGGAGCTCTCAAAGTTCCAACCTTTTGAAATGAACAACCCATGGCCTATTTATAGGCACCCAGATCTGTGCCCAGGCACAGATCTGGGCTGAGGTGGCTCGGCCATAAGTGGCCGGCCACCCCTAGGTGGCTCGGCTTGAGTTTGGCTCGTGTCATTGAGTTGACTTTGAACTACCTCCGCCACATTGTGCTGGCTTAGGGTTTCGGATCCCCGTGTGTTGGCTTTTTGTCGCAACGCGTTGACCGGCGTTGACCTAGGGTTACGCGTTGACCGGTGTCCACCCTAGGGTTTCGAATTGTCGAACGTTGAATGGTGTGGATCTTGAATCCTCGAACGTTGACTTGTGTCGCAACGCGCTGACCGGCGTCGACCTAGGGTTACGCGGTGACCGGTGTTGACCCTTAGGGTTTGAATCGTCGAACGCGTTGCTTGACGTTGACCTAGGGCTACGCGTTGACCGGCGTCCACCCTAGGGTTTCGAATCATCGAGCGTTGACTTTTGTTGCAACGCGTTGCTTGGCGTTGACCTAGGGTTACGCGTTGACCGGCGTTGACCCTTAGGTTTTGAATCGTCGAACGCGTTGCTTGACGTTGACCTAGGGCTACGCGTTGACCGGCGTCCACCCTAGGGTTTCGAATCATCGAGCGTTGACTTTTGTTGCAACGCTTTGAATCGTCGAACGTTGACTTTGATTGCAACGCGTTGACTGGCGTTGACCTAGGGTTACGCGTTGACCGGCGTTGACCCTTAGGTTTTGAATCGTCGAACGTTGACTTTTGTTGCAACGCGTTGCTTGGCGTTGACCTAGGGTTACGCGTTGACCGGCGCTGACCCTAGGGTTTACGGATCGCCATTAACACAGTTTATACTCGTACGTTTGCTGGAGTATACACAGTTTAAGCTCTTAAGGTATTGGAGCATCGCGGTCCCGAATGTTGGGGTTGCAGGACCAACTGTTAAAGTTGATTCATCTGCATGTGTGGATTTTATCCTGAATTTGTTGGGTGCTCGAGTCACGAGACCAACTAGGGGAGTTGATGCGTCAATGACTCGCAGTTATAGAATTTTTGGCAAATCCTCAGCCATCAACGGATTTGATTAGCCTTTACCGACTACCGTTTGAGTCGGGCTAGCATGCGGATTGTTTAAGTCCGCTCCTATGTGACGTTTAAGCTAAAAGAGTTAACCCTTTTAGTGCTACGATATTGAATACGTAGACTTCGTCTTTCTCACGGGAATAGACTACCCGGCGACGCGTGTTAGGCGTTGACTTTAGGATTTTTGGCTAATCCCCAGCCTTCAACGGATTTGATTAGCCTTTACCGACTACCGTTTGAGTCGGGCTAGCATGCGGATTGTTTAAGTCCGCTCCTATGTTTAAGCTAAAAGAGTTAACCCTTTTAGTGCTACGATATTGAATACGTAGACTTCGTCTTTCTCACGGGAATAGACTACCCGGCAACGCGTGTTAGGCGTTGACTTCATCCCTGTCTTTTCTGAAAGCAAAGACAGAGGAAAAGTTGCTATGATTTTGAATACATAGACTTCGTCTTTCTCACGGGAATAGACTACCCGGCAACGCGTGTTAGGCGTTGACTTCATCCCTGTCTTTTCTGAAAGCAAAGACAGAGGAAAAGTTGCTATGATTTTGAATACATAGACTTCGTCTTTCTCACGGGAATAGACTACCCGGCAACGCGTGTTAGGCGTTGACTTATCCCTGCTTAGGCTTCGGGATGAAATTCCCCGTGCATCGAGTGCCCGGATTTGACAATCGTGTCTTTTCTAAAAGCAAAGACAGATTGAGAAACGGGAGAGGAAGAATTTTATATTCTATCTCCCGGTGCTGAAGAGGAAGAATTTTATATTCTATCTTCGGCCGGAAAGGGAACTTGAGGTGGGATCCCCCACCCCCAGAATCCGGAATGATGAACTGGGAGTGGGTTCTCCACTCCGAGCATCGGAAAGGTCCGAGGAGAGGAAGAATTTTATATTCTATCTCCCGGTGCTGAAGAGGAAGAATTTTATATTCTATCTTCGGCCGGAAAGGAGACTCGGGGTGGGATCTCCACCCCCAGAATCCGGAAGGATGAAACTAAGAGTGGGATCTCCACTCCGAGAATCGGAAAAAATCGGATAACCCTAACTGTCGGAAGGTTTGATTACTCGATTTGAAAGTGGACCTCTCGTTCATTGGGGGAATCGAGAGGGGATTTTGGCTTTGGCCCTAACTTTTATAGGTTTGACCAGAAGGCAAAGAAAGTGGAATACGGGTAGCAAAGAAAGTGCCAACTCGTATTACCACTCAAAGGGGGACTTTAAAGTTAGGCGTTTAGGACCTAGCACGTTGAGTCTGAGAAACGCCAATGACTGGCAGATGGGAATGTTGGTGGGTCCACTGTCGTTTGATTTGATCAGCGGATGGTTTGGTGAGGAAAGATTCAGATGGGAATGTTGGTGGATCCACTGTCGTTTAATTTGATCAGCGGATGGTTTGGTGAGGAAAGATTAACCTATCAGAGGATTGGATCTCATCTCACAAAAACAACTCATAAGAGTTTAGAGAATTTTGGTAAGAATAAGAAGAGACATTCTGACCTTCAGAGTTCGAACGTGAATTTCTTATTCACCAATTCCACAATGCATTGGTTTATCCACCCCCAGCTTTTCTCTTGGAACTGGGTTTGACTTTGTTATCTGACCGGGTTATCCTTAAGGATATTAGCGTAATATCCTCCAGGAACTTCCCGTCAATGGTAGGAAATAGTTTAGACTCATATACCTATTGGAGTATCAGGGAACAGTTTAACCTCATATACCGATTGGAGGGTTTAGAAGCAGTTTATACTCTTATACTTGTCGGAGTAGTAAGAAGCAGTTTATACTCTTATACTTGTCGGAGTGTCGAGAAGCAGTTTATACTCGTATACTCTTCGGAGTGTTAAGGAGCAGTTTATACTCTTATACTTGTCGGAGTAGTAAGAAGCAGTTTATACTCTTATATTTATCGGAGTCTTGCCGTTCTCAATTGGCTTACCCTAGCGTTATGACGCCGGCTTCAACCAAGGTTTGGATGCTATTCTTTAAAGTAAAGCAAGCCTTGGTGGGATGAAGGATCCTCCTGTGGTACGCGCAGTACTTCGGATCCGCAGAATCGTCAGCTTCCTCCTGATTCATGATGGGCGGGAGCTTGATTTTGTTGTTTTCGAGAAGGGTCTCGAAGATAGCTGGAACGTCTTCGTCTTTGAACGAGTACTCGTTTTGGAGCTCCTCGTCCGAATTCTCCTGTTGTTCCCAGGACTGCTGTTGTGACGTTTGATCATCGTCAATAACCGTTGCAGGTACGTCCTCTTCATCATGAGGTACGAGATCCGAATCCGGAGGATTAACCATCGGTTGGTTTCTCTCGATCTTCCGCCTTCTGATGAAGCGTTCAGCTTGTTCTCCTCGAGCCTTCAACTCTTTCCAGGTATTGAGCGGCTCTATTCCCATCACGTAAATTGTTATGACAAGTCTGCAAGATGAACTCCTCCGTGACGGGATCCTTACAGTTCATTGCCTGATTGCGGAAGCGTTTGATGAAGGTATCCACCGACTCTCCGTCTTTTTGTTTCTGATCGAAGAGTGTCCTGAGCGACACTTCGGTGTCATCATCGAAGAAATGAGCGAGGAACATGCTTTCCAGATCCTTCCAGCTGTTGATGCTTCCGGGATTGAGACGGCGGTACCAATCGAAAGCAGGCCCACGAAGGGTGCCAACGAATGACCGAACCATCAAAAGCCCGTTGCCAGAGATGACCCCCAAGTGGGACTTGAAGTAGATTAGATGCTGAGTGGGCGAGCCCTTCCCGCCGAACGGCGTGAAGTTGATCAGGTTGAACTTCACTGGATATGGGATCGAATCCCACTCTTTCGGGTAAGGACACGGAATGCCGGTCTTCTTCACCTCTCGAGCAGACATCAAGGCGTCAATTTTTCTTTCGAGATCCTTCATCTTCTCGGCCTCATATGTATCCTGTTTTGGATAATTTTCGAGAGGAATAATACGGCCACACCCAGTGTTATCATCACTGGTGGGTCCACCCCCAGCGTCGTTATTCTTAGTGGGGCCACCCCCAGCATTTTTGGGTGGTGCGTCGGTCATGACGACTTCGTCCACTTCCGGATCGCTGTCAACTGCGGCGCTCTGGGTGCGACGGCTGGATTCAACTAGCTGGTTCGACAAAGCTCGGATTTGTTGGTCGTGCATTTGTCTCATCTCTTGCATAGCCATTTCCATTTCAAACTTGAAGATTTCCTTCTGCTTAGCTAGGGCCTCTTCAATGATTTTGGCTATCTGTTCGGTGTTGACCATGAACACTTCTCGAGCTTGCCTTATGCTAAACGTTGTATCGTCAGAGGCGAGAGCGGAATAAGAATCCGAAAGTTCATCATCGGAATGGATTCCTTCATGGACACCCTGGTAGTCATTATGACCAACGGCTTCTAGCTGAAGCTGAGATATTCGTTGGGTTATTCCCGGACTGACTCTTCTTCCTGGAGAGAAATTAGGGTCGGAGCCATTTGAAACAATTGGAGATCTTCCCTTGTTGACCATGTTGATGGTAACTTCTGGGAATTCATCATCCCGAGCAACCGACCCTCTTTGGTGGAAACGCCCTGATTTGGGCTTCGTCGTTTCATTGGAGATTCTCTCGAATATCGACACCCTCTGTGGAGCGGTCTTGGGGCAGCTACATGTTGATAATACTGCCCTGATAAATTTGATACACGGACAGTGAGAGTCCGCTTCCCGGGTACTTCTCTTTCGAGATTCATTCGCACCCCCAGCCTGATAGTACAACTCATCGACGTTGCGGTCGGAGTAACCTATCGGCTGCTCACAGGGGTTCTCAGGTATAACGCGTTCGTCTGTCCGACGCGTTTTCCTCTGAGTAACCATTACCTTGTTGGCGTCTACGGGAGTCACACGTTTGGAATCGCACCTTTGTGAGGGTGAAACCTTAACGGGCTCCTGATTTTCTGCACGCATCGCCAAGCAGGTCGTCGCAGCACTCAATTTGTTAGGAGGTCGTGTACAACCCCCAGTCCGGATGTTGGCTCGAAGCTCCTTCAACGATCTGGGGCTTTCCTTAACAAGCGCTTTTCCTCGATTATCGGGTAGAGCACCGATACGATTGTTCAAAGGATTCCTAAACTTGAGGAAATCTGCGCTGCGGCAGGGCTTTAACGGAGGTTCGGGATCTGAAGTTGACTAAGGCCGGAGAGCAACGTCGCCTGCTTTTGCCTTAGGCACTGATTTGGCCTTTGGCACCCAAACTCGTTTGGATTTCGGCGATTTCTTAACTACCTTTTCCCTTTGCGTTTCTTGTGCTTTTCGCATAAGGGTCCGGGCATGCGCACGCAAGGCGCGGCGCTTCTGGATTCGCTCCTCGAGAGTAGAACGGGTTCTTTTGACACGAACCCATTTGTTCGTTTCTGCTTTGGAGGAGGGGCTGGTTGTTTGCCGTGGTTGCTCCTGGCGTTGCCTGGATTTTAGATCCACGTTATAGCGGATCCCATCCATTCGTGCTCTCTTTGACAATGTTGGAGCGTCTTCAGTAGCCATCTCCTCGGCGGAGGCGAAGCCCGGATCTGCGGTCTCGACCACGTTGGACGACGCGGGGACGTCACGTGGTGCAAGTGCAGTGGCGGCAACGGGGTCTTGGATCTTCGAGCCAAAGGTCCTGCGAACATTTCTGGAAGAATTTACCTTTATGCGCCTGTTCGGAGAGGCGGATCTGGAGGAGGAGGAAGAGAGGCCTTCTTTGAACTGTTGTTGATCGAGCTCGTGTTCTTCATTCACCCCGATCTTGAGTGCTGGTTGCGTCACGACGGCGTCGGTAGCGATGCCGTTGGCTCCCACTGTGGTCGCCAGCTTGTTTGCATCAAAAGTTGTTGTATTCATTGCTGTATTCATTACAACTTTAGTCGTTACAATGAAAATAAAAAGATTGTCTTTTTATAAGACCTTTTACACAATGAAAACAAAAGGGTTACAACTCTTGTCAAAACAAACGCAAGATCCTGTTTTGCGGTCTCTTGCTTGCGTGGGTCTTTTGCCTGTGACGGGGATGTCGATATCCGTGGACCACCGGGGGCACTCAGATCTGGTCCGGATAAATCGGACAGAGTTTCGTTGATCCGCGTGAGATCTAGAAACTTTCTGATCCGGATAAATCGGACAGAGCTTCGTCTATCCGCGGAGGGATATAGAAGCAGAGCTTCGTCGATCCGCGTGAGATCTAGAAGCTATAAGCGTATACCTCGGCTAAAACGAGGTAATAGCTCTTCTTAGTATCAACGCTAAGGCCAATACTAAGGATCTGACGGGCGATGAAGGCTGATGTAGACCACTCCTCCTCTCGTTGAAGCACACGGGCACTCTTCACTGCAGCAGGGCTTCGCCAAGCTCTCCAAAAATCCAGATCCCAAAACAAAGG
>NC_033800.1:120849340-120851720 GCF_001876935.1 Asparagus officinalis
TTTCGTTGTAACCGGATCTTATAAAAAGACCGGATCTTTATAACCGATAAACTGTTGTCAAAGAAAACAATGGAATCATCAAAGAAAACAATTTTTCCCATGAACAATCTGGCGACCATAGTGGGAGCCACCGATCTTGCTGCCGAGATTGTCACGTCGCAGCCGCGGATCTCAATCCCGTTCGAGGAGGAGGTCGAGTATGAATTCGACCAGGCCAAGTTCGAGGAGTACCTTTCGTCCTCGTCCGGATCTACCTCCCCCCGCAAGTCCAAGAAGTTCTCCTCCAGGAGAAAAGCTCGTTGGTTCGAAGAAGTTCAGAATACCAACGGCGCTCTCACCCCAGCTGACGCCAAAGTTGCGTCAGGTGAAGTTCCACCGACCTCCAACGAGGTCAAACCTGTTCTTGTCAATGCTTCTACTGTTGAGGGCGTTGTGACTCTCTCAAAGAGAGCCCGCCAGAGGCGACGTCAGCGCCTTGCGCGACAACTCGCTAAGGCGATGGAGTCTACGGATGGAGTCCGCTACAACGCGGATCTGACGAATAGGAGAGGCAAACAGCCTCAACAACTGAAGAATGGCAGTTCCTCCAAGCCGCCGACGAACGAATGGATCCGGGTCAAACGGAACCGTTCGACACTCGAAGAGCGGATTCACAAACGCCGCGCATTGCTTGCACAAGCAAGAATCCTCATGCAGAAGGCCGAGGAGTTGATGAAAGAAAGGGTGGCCAAGAAGCCGCCATCAACCCATCAAGTGTGGAGGCCGAAGCAGCCTCCAATCAAAGTTCAACCTCCGGTGAATCAACAAAAGTCACCGGTAATCCCAATAGCTTCTCCGGGAGATCATGCAGAATCGTCCCAAAGGAAGAAGCCAGTCTTGGAGCGTCTCGGTCCACTTTCTGATGAGCGAGTCAAAGCTCCTGTTCAAGATCGTTTGGGTCCGATGAAGAAGCCCCGGACGACGCAACATGCTGGGGGTCGCCGTCACCTCCAACATGACAAAGAGACCAAGGCAGTCATGCGCACCAACTTGCGCATTGAAGTCCAGGAGCCCGCCGAGAACTCACGCCCAAAAAGGCATGTATCGAGGCGCGTGACTTTCGAAAGCCCTAAGAAAGCAATTCCCCCTCAGAAGGAAACATTATCGTCCGATGACGATAGTGTTATACCTGAGAAGTCGTGCCAACACACGATAGGTTACTCCGATTGTCAAGCAGACGAGTTGTACTATCATGCTGGGGGTACGAATAAAACTAGGAAAAGGAGTCCCCAAGAACAGGAAACTCAGTGCCCCTGTTCCAAACTCATTCGGGCAGTATTGTCTGAATGCAGCTGCATCAAGACGGTCCCCGAACGAGTTTCGGTTTTCGAGAGACTCAGTACTGAAACACCGAAACCAAGGCCTAGGCGCTTCCGACGGAGAAGAACGGTGGTTGAGGAGGGAGAATTTCCGAGGGTCACCACCAACATGACCAGCAGAGGAACGTCGGCGCGAGACAATCTCGAATCAATTCTGAAAGCATCCCGGCCTAGAACCTGTCTGCAGTCCGGAACCATCAAGCGAACAACCTATGGTAGGATCTGATGCTGGCTCCGCGGTTGCATCAGATAATACGGTATCCAGCGAGGGACAACCCCGCGAGGCGCTTATGATAAGTACGGAGCAAGTGGCTAAAATGCTTGAAGACGCTTTAGCTAAGCAACAGGAAACTTTTAGGTTCGAAATGCAGATGGCCATGCAAAACATGAGAGAAATGCATGACCAACAAATCCAAGCATTGACGAACCAGCAAGGCGAGCCAAGTCGTCGTAACCCGGTTAATCTGGAAGACGAGGATACGAATGAAGCTCACAATACCAATAATCCTCCCATTAATGCAGGGGGTGGTAACGAGAATGCTAGTGAAAACACAGATGAAAATCTGAAAATTAAAAATCTCGAGAGCAAAATCAATACATTGATTTCCGCTCAAGAGATGAAGAAAACAGGCATTCCTTGTCCATACCCAAGAGAGTGGGAATCAATCCCATATCCGGCGAAGTTCAATCTAATTAACTTCACGCCGTTTAATGGGATGGGTTCACCCACCCAGCATTTGATTTACTTCAAATCGCACTTGGGGGTAATCTCCGGTAATGAGCCTCTGATGGTGCGGTCATTCGTCGGCACTCTTCGCGGAGCCGCCTTCGATTGGTATCGCCGCCTCAAGCCAGGTAGTGTGAACAGTTGGGACGACATGGAGACCAAATTCCTCGCCAACTTTTTCGACGACGACACGGAGATATCCATCGGATCGTTGCTAGACGAGAAACAGAAAGACGGGGAATTAGTGGACACCTTCGTCAAAAGGTTCCGGAACAAGGCGATGAACTGTCGGGAC
>NC_033800.1:120852720-120881450 GCF_001876935.1 Asparagus officinalis
TGATGGCATTTTGGATTCCCTTGATTTTTTGGACTTCGACGTATGTGTTGAATGTATCAAGGGAAAACAAACCAAAGTTAAGAGATTAGGTGCCAATAGATCTTCGGATGTCTTAGAATTGATACATACGGATATTTGTTGGTCATTCCCTACGGAATCCTGGAATGGTCAATAATATTTTATATCATTCATAGACGATTACTCACGTTATGGGCACCTATATCTTATTCATGAAAAATCTGAGTCTCTGGACATGTTCAAAGCCTATAAAGCTGAAGTTGAGAATCAACTCAACAGAAGAATTAAAACCGTCAGATCTGATCGTGGTGGTGAGTACTACGGTAGATATGATGGTTCAGGTGAACAACGTCCAGGACCATTTGCTAGATACCTAGAGGAATACGGTATCGTCCCACCGAAACATGACTCTTAAGGATATGATAAGAAGTATGATTGCTCATTCTTCTTTACCAGAGTCACTCTGGAGAGAAGCACTTAAGACAACAACTTACATTCTGAATAGAGTACCAAGTAAAACAGTTGCTAAAACACCTTATGAGCTTTGGACTGGTCGAAAGCCCAGTTTAAAGCATTTACATATTTGGGGATGTCCAGCTGAGGCAAGGCCTTATAGGCCGAATGAAAAAAAATTGGACTCCAAAACAGTTAGCAGCTACTTTATTGGAAAGTAATTAGACTCCAAAACAGTTAGCAGCTACTTTATTGGGTACTCTGAACGCTCTAGGGGCTATAAGTTTTATGATCCCACACTAAGGAATATTTTTGAGACGGGAACAGTAATATTCTTTGAGGATGTTGAGTTTGGGGGGAGAAATAAGGTTAGAGACATTAGTTTTGAGGAGGAATTGGCTTCAGATCCAATCCATACAGTTACTTTTGACAATATTCAGGTTCCTATACCTGTTGTTGCTCAAGAAGTAAATCCGGAACCTCAAGATGATAATGTTGAACAACTCCCTGTTCCAGAAGAACAAACTCAACAACCTCAAGAACCAGTGCCATTAAGGAGATCCACGAGAGAAAGGAGAAATGCTATTCCGGATGATTATATTGTATTTCTCCAAGAACATGAGGAAAGTAGTGGAATGTTAGAAGATGATCCAATCAACTTCTCTCAGGCCATGAAAAGTTCTAACTCTCAACAGTGGATTGATGCCATGAATGAAGAGTATAAGTCTATGCAAGACAATAAGGTTTGAGAACTTGTCCCATTGCCAGAAGGTGCAAAACCAATTGGTTGTAAATGGATTTTTAAAACCAAGCGAGATGCAAATGGTAATGTGGAGAGGTATAAGGCACGTCTTGTGGCTAAAGGCTATACTCAAAAGGAAGGCATTGATTATACAGAGACTTTCTCTCCGGTTTCATCGAAAGACTCTTTCAGAATAATCATGGCACTTGTTGCTCATTATGATCTTGAGTTACATCAGATGGATGTTAAGACTGCATTTCTCAATGGAGACATTGATGAGATGATTTATATGGTGCAACCAGAAAACTTTGTGTCAGGAGACCCAAAGAATATGGTTTGCAAATTAAGGAAATCCATCTATGGACTCAAGCAAGCTCCTCGTCAATGGTATCATAAGTTTCAACAAATAGTTATCTCGTTCGGTTTTGAGATGAACATTGTTGATGACTGTGTATATCACAAGTTCAGTGGGAGTAAGTATATTTTTCTGGTTCTGTATGTCGATGACATCTTGCTTGCCACTAATGATATAGGCATGTTGCACGAAACCAAGAGATTTCTATCAAAGAATTTTGAGATGAAAGATCTTGGGGACGCCTCTTTTATATTAGGGATCCAGATACATCGAGATCGCTCTCGGGGTATTCTTGGATTATCACAAAAGAGCTATATCGATAAGGTACTTAAAAGGTTTGGCATGCAAGATTGCAGACCAGGTGACACCCCTGTTGCTAAAGGAGACAAGTTTAGTCTCAATCAGTGCCCTAAAGGTAACCTTGAAATTCAGGAAATGCAGAAGATTCCTTATGCTTCGGCTGTAGGAAGTCTAATGTATGCTCAGGTATGTACGCGTCCGGATATTGCGTACATTGTTGGGATGTTAGGCAGATACTTAAGCAACCCTGGTATGGATCATTGGATAGCAGTCAAAAGGGTTATGAGGTATCTTCAGAAAACAAAAGATTACATGCTCACATACAGAAAATCAGAGAAATTAGAGGTCATTGGGTATTCGGACTCTGATTTTGCTGGATGCCAAGATAGCAGGAAGTCTACATCAGGCTACATTTATATGTTAGCAGGAGGAGCTATATCATGGAAAAGTGTCAAACAAACACTAGTAGCTTCCTCCACTATGGCAGCAGAATTTGTAGCTTGCTATGAGGCATCCAATCAGGGAATATGGCTGCGAAATTTTGTCACGGGACTGCGCATTTTGGAAAATGTTGAAAGACCACTAAGGCTATATTGTGACAATAAATCTGCAGTAATGTATTCCAATAACAACAGGAGCTCAACTAAGTCAAAACATATTGACATTAAGTTCCTGGTTGTGAAAGAAAGGGTACAGAGTGGACAGATATCCATAGAGCACATTGGGACAAACTCCATGATAGCTGATCCTCTTACTAAGGGATTGCCACCTAAGGTCTTTCATGAGCATACTGCTCATATGGGTGTGGTATTATTTGAGGATATTATGTTTTAGTGGGAGTTTGTATTTGTGGTGCTTTATGTTTGGTTGTATTGTCTGATCAGAATAAAGTATTCAGTTAAGACACTCTGTTACATTATGTTTGGTTTTGACCTCACTAAGGAGGACCAGTTGAAAATAGACATGTACTGATCACATTGCATGTAATTTTCATGCTGCACATCCATGATTGATCTATGTCGTTTGATTGTATTGGTATATGTGACCATTGATGGGTCGAGTCACGATAAATGTGACGAAGGCCGCTTTGATCCTATATTGATATAGTCAATGGACGAGATTGTTCGGAAATACCATTTCAGTGATAGCAATTTTTGAGCTCATAAGGTTATACACAGTTTAAGGAATCATATGGTGCCCAAGTGGGAGATTGTTGGATTTAATCTAATAAATCTATTTGTGGGCACATATGATTAATCAATGTGTATTGCTATCTTTCAGGATAACCCACTAAAGTGATCAATTAAGTTGGGTTAATGGGTATTTAAATATAATCATGGGGTTATATGTGCAGATACCAGGTTGTAATTGTGATTTATTGAGGGGCTAAATTACAAAAGTACAACATCTATAAATAAGGGGTTATGGTCCCTAACCTAGGGTTACATTCTCTAATTCTCTACACCCCCATCTAGCTAGAGAAATTCGGATTTAGAGAAACCCTAAGGTTAGAAGATCATCAAAAACCCAAATCAAGATTTCATCCATGGATTCAGGTATAAGCTTCCGCTCTTTTGATTATTGTTAATCTCTTTGAATTAATCATGGCTATATGGTTTTAGATCTCAAGTTTTGATTTAGATCTAACACGATCCACACAGACGAACTCATTGTAAGTTACCCCATATTTAACCTAAATGCTGCTCCATATACACATTCTCATATCTTCGACGCTCACTCTGATTTAGCAGAAAAGAACAACAAGAAACTTAGAATTTAAACATGCATATCATGTTAGGATGTAAGTGGCAAGGTTTTAAAAACATGGTTAATCAGATTATGCGACAACTGATCGGATTACGCGAAATTGCACATGTGTGAATTTTTAATATATATATAAATATTCATGAATAATAGTTGACAAAATTCAGACCTCTAGAGGTTTCAATATAAACTCAAACTTGAGTTCCTCTAGGGGGTCTACCCAAACAAACACAATCTGATCGTATACCAACAAAGAATGAATTCAAACCCTAAAAGCGTCTAGGGCGAATCTACAGCTACAAATTGAACCAGGACAGAAGTTAACAAAGAGGGAAGCAGAGTACCTTTTGAGAGAAGCAACGACGGAGATTGGAACAGAGCTCGACGGCGGCGGGGGACTTGGAATCTAGTCGGCAGAGGCGCTGACGGTGGCGTCGGCGGCGGTGCCAAAAGAGGCGGCGGTGCCAAAAGAGGCGGCGGTGGGGGGTTTCTAGGGTTTATGCAAAGTATTTGCTAGTATTGTTGCGATGGTAGTCCCTGTTGACTCCCACCCTTGAATCATTGAATTTACAAATTAGGATACTTCGGAGGATGTAGTAGCAATTTAAATGATTTGAGTGACTAATTTCGAATGGCTTAATTGCACTTAAATATCGTCTAGTTTTCTCTATTTTGCACTTATATACCCTCACTTGTTTGTGTCAGCACTTATATACTCTTAATGGAGTTTTCAAAACTTGCACTTATAAACACTCACTCGTTTTAGCGTTGCTTATATATCCTAATTTTTGCTTGTTAGGGTAGATCTAGGTTTGTTGAGAGTTTAGTGTAAGTTATTAGGGTTGAGTATAATTTGTTGTTTTTTAATGCTGAGGATTTTCTGTAAATTTAGACTTAACATAAATCAAATTGGACTTAACTAGAAATTAGACTTAAAATAATGATGGATAATCTAATAATGCATATAGATTTTTGGCAAAACTTTGTTGTAGGCCCCTTATGTGCTAGCCAAAGTATCGTTTCGGATCATTAATATTTAGAAATCATCAACCACACAGTCATTAATATTATCATTGTCATCAATCTATGTTCTTTTTTGCAAACTTCTGTAAAATATTGTTGACGAGATCACGTGGCTGACACGTTAGCAAAAATTAGTTGTAAGTTTCATACAAACGTGTATGTTGAACTTGTGATTTCACTAATTTTTTTGCTAAACATGACAGTGCCAGATCATTGTCACGTCAACAAAATCTGATGACGAATGTAATATTAAGAACAAAAATGCCTCAGGGACCCCAAATAAGGGAAACAGGGGGCAGGTGAGGTGTCCCCCTCTAAATGCATGAACAGTGCATCATGCATTCCGAGGGGGACACCTCACATGTCCCCCCTTGGGTTCCCTATTTGGGGTCCATATAGCAGCACCCTATTAAGAATCACCACAGTTAACTTTTATCAAATATTAAAAACGCTAAGGTACCGTTTGGCAAAGGGTTAAGTGAGGGGTTAAGGAGACTTAACCCCTTCTTAACCCGCCGAACATAAAAAATCTATACAATGGTTAAAGTGAGTTAACCCTCCATAATTTGCCAAACATAAAAAATATAGAAGGGTTAAGCTAACCCCTTTAGATGGATTATAATGAGTTAACCCCTCAAAATGAGGAGTTTACTAATATCCTATTTAGAAGGATTAAGAGTTAACCCTTCTAATTATAAAGAAAATAGTCAAAATCATTGTTATTCCCAAACACTAAAACTGATCACAATGACTAAAATAAAACTTATATAACGGGTTAATAATTTAGTCCTTCGGATTATCGAATTGGCTAACTATGTTAATCCTTTTCCTTAATCCCTTTTCATTAACCATTTGCCAAACGGAGCCTAATAGTATTTGGGTGGTACGTTCGGTTATAAGTGAAAGAAACTTTACTTGTAGTAATAATCAGGTTGTTTTTGGTACGTCAGCTTGCTTACTGCAAAACAAATAGCTCATTTTTCTTTTCTTTTTTTTCTTTTTTTTCTCTTTTTTTCATTTCTCAAAACTCTTGATACTTATCATAATAATATTTGCATGAGATCCCAAGCTATAGGCACTGTTTCTGAGAAAAGAACAGAATATTAAGCTGATGAAACTTAAGTTAATTCAGGTACTAATGAGCAAAACTTGATATAACAGCTATCACGAAATTCAACAGAACAATAAACTTTTTACTGTCAACAGGTTTTCCCAAATATTTTACCCTTCGAGTTCGAAGCAAACTATACTCTTTTGAGGCACATTAGAGAAAGAACTAGAGTGATTTTTGTTTCTGCATATTTAGATGTTGCTTTTGCATATTTTGATGTAATTAGAGAAGCAACTGTATTTTTCGGATCTGGATTCTCTCTACTTATGTGATAATTAAAGAGGGTCTAATTCTCTCAATTCTTATAGATGAGATCACGGCAGGTAAAATTTACACCGGATATTGATAGTTGTACTAGTAGTTTCAAGACCATACGGATGTTAAAGATTGAGAGAGTAGAACAGGACAACAACTAGCTGCATCTAAATATGTGAAAAACAAGAAATCTATGTTGTGAACAAAAAGAGAACATAACTAAGGCAGAATCGTGCCACCAATACCAGTATATATACCACACACAGGTTTGTTGATATTTACAGATTCAAGTACCCAGATACTTTATTTCAAAAGGAAAGAACACATGAATATTGTTCAAATCGCATAAACAGGAATTACTATTGCAGCCTGCGGAAGGGGTAGCAACCAAAAATCAATATAAATATTAGTGTCGAGGTAAACAAACTTCAAGTATTTCAGATGAAAACAAACTATCAAGGAGACGATTGACAGTAGGGGGGATAAATCCAATAATCAAATCCCCCGACTTACAATATAACAGCCGAAGCATTTTTTGGATTTTCCTTTGATTTTTTCTTCAATTTTTCTTGGATCTGGATCAAGAAATTTTTTCCGATTCTGGATCTGGTTTTGAAAATAAAAATCGAAGAATTTTTTGGGTTTGGCGGCGGCGGTTTCAGTTTGAAACCCTAAGGGTTCATGGCGAAAATTAAGGAGGTGGTTACCTCAAACGAACCTCGCGTTCGTTCAATTTTAACCGAGCTTCGCGCTCAACGAACCTCGCGTTCGTTCTAAGGTGAACCTCGCGTTCAACTCAGGTGAGCGTCAAGCTCAATTTTAACGAACCTCGCGTTCGTTCTAAGGTGAACCTCGCGTTCAACTCAGGTGAGCGTCAAGCTCAATTTTAACGAACCTCGCGTTCGTTCTAAGGTGAACCTCGCGTTCAACTCAGGTGAGCGTCAAGCTCAATTTTAACGAACCTCGCGTTCGTTCTAAGGTGAACCTCGCGTTCAACTCAGGTGAGCGTCAAGCTCAATTTTAACGAACCTCGCGTTCGTTCTAAGGTGAACCTCGCGTTCAACTCAGGTGAGCGTCAAGCTCAATTTTAACGAACCTCGCGTTCGTTCTAAGGTGAACATCGCGTTCAACTCAGGTGAGCGTCAAGCTCAATTTTAACGAACCTCGCGTTCGTTCTAAGGTGAACCTCGCGTTCAACTCAGGTGAGCGTCAAGCTCAATTTTAACGAACCTCGCGTTCGTTCTAAGGTGAACCTCGCGTTCAACTCAGGTGAGCGTCAAGCTCAATTTTAACGAACCTCGCGTTCGTTCTAAGGTGAACCTCGCGTTCAACTCAGGTGAGCGTCAAGCTCAATTTTAACGAACCTCGCGTTCGTTCTAAGGTGAACCTCGCGTTCAACTCAGGTGAGCGTCAAGCTCAATTTTAACGAACCTCGCGTTCGTTCTAAGGTGAACCTCGCGTTCAACTCAGGTGAGCGTCAAGCTCAATTTTAACGAACCTCGCGTTCGTTCTAAGGTGAACATCGCGTTCAACTCAGGTGAGCGTCAAGCTCAATTTTAACGAACCTCGCGTTCGTTCTAAGGTGAACCTCGCGTTCAACTCAGGTGAGCGTCAAGCTCAATTTTAACGAACCTCGCGTTCGTTCTAAGGTGAACCTCGCGTTCAACTCAGGTGAGCGTCAAGCTCAATTTTAACGAACCTCGCGTTCGTTCTAAGGTGAACCTCGCGTTCAACTCAGGTGAGCGTCAAGCTCAATTTTAACGAACCTCGCGTTCGTTCTAAGGTGAACCTCGCGTTCAACTCAGGTGAGCGTCAAGCTCAATTTTAACGAACCTCGCGTTCGTTCTAAGGTGAACCTCGCGTTCAACTCAGGTGAGCGTCAAGCTCAATTTTAACGAACCTCGCGTTCGTTCTAAGGTGAACATCGCGTTCAACTCAGGTGAGCGTCAAGCTCAATTTTAACGAACCTCGCGTTCGTTCTAAGGTGAACCTCGCGTTCAACTCAGGTGAGCGTCAAGCTCAATTTTAACGAACCTCGCGTTCGTTCTAAGGTGAACCTCGCGTTCAACTCAGGTGAGCGTCAAGCTCAATTTTAACGAACCTCGCGTTCGTTCTAAGGTGAACCTCGCGTTCAACTCAGGTGAGCGTCAAGCTCAATTTTAACGAACCTCGCGTTCGTTCTAAGGTGAACCTCGCGTTCAACTCAGGTGAGCGTCAAGCTCAATTTTAACGAACCTCGCGTTCGTTCTAAGGTGAACCTCGCGTTCAACTCAGGTGAGCGTCAAGCTCAATTTTAACGAACCTCGCGTTCGTTCTAAGGTGAACCTCGCGTTCAACTCAGGTGAGCGTCAAGCTCAATTTTAACGAACCTCGCGTTCGTTCTAAGGTGAACCTCGCGTTCAACTCAGGTGAGCGTCAAGCTCAATTTTAACGAACCTCGCGTTCGTTCTAAGGTGAACCTCGCGTTCAACTCAGGTGAGCGTCAAGCTCAATTTTAACGAACCTCGCGTTCGTTCTAAGGTGAACCTCGCGTTCATAGTCAACTCTTAAGAGTTCTAGGCATTCGACTTCTCAGTCGGATATCAAGTCATTGGTACCTTTTTAGGGTAAACCCAAGGCACAACATATGATCAAATCCTCCAGTATAACTCGACTATCATGGCTAAATTACAAGACCTTGGCACCTTATGAGGGATAAACCTAAGGCACAATTACAGAGGCCTCGGCCCCACTGACTCATCAAGCCGGCACCTGGATGTCGACATAAGAGGCGATACTAGCTGGTACGAGAGATCTAAAACTCCCAGATGAGTCGACATCTTTATATCAGCTCAAAAGGTGATTATTAAGCTACGACAAGACAACATTCTGACCCGTCGGACAGGTCGACACTCCTAAGTCGACGCAAAAGGCAGTGCTGGTCGACCCTATCCTCAAGGATGGCCCTATTTAGGATACTCGACCACTCACTAGGCATTTCTCAGAAACGATTTAAGAGACATTCCCTGCTGTCGACTAAGTTGAGGACTCGACCCTGGTCTTAAGTCTCTCTCCCAGAGCATATGTCGACATCTCAGTCCACCTCGGACAAGCCTTATCTAGATCTTAGCCCAATAAACCTCCATGACTTGTCAGTTCAATCACTTTCTAGAAAATGCGGAGACACTCTCTCCCACAATGAATCGATTTCTCCTCCAGTCGTCAGCCGACATCTGTAAAGCGAGGGACGACTCAGTATGCCCAAGTGACTTCTGCCACACTCACAAGTCACTTCTCGGAAATTGCGGAGATACCCTCTCCCATGCTGAGATGACTTCCCCTCCAGTCGCCAGCCGATGCCTATAAAGTAAGGGATGACTCACCTCCTAGCTCACACTTGGTCACCGCCATTCTGCATGACCGAAATAACGAATCGGCTAGAGGAGGGCTACTCTATATATGGATACTATTGACCATCAGAGCGAGGTAAGCAAAAAAGGCAATCTAAATCTTCCTCTTGACTCAATCTGAGAGATGATCATTTCTAATGCACATAGCATAAGAACACATAGTTCTATACTTCACTCAAGCTTAAGTTCATCAACTGACTTCACCGTCGGAGGAAACGCGGAGGAACCGGTCCCCGCCCTCTCACGAGTTCTTCTTGTCTGTGCAGCGTGGACATCAAAACCCTTGTTTAAGAACTAGGTATAAAGTCGGAGAAGGGAGCGAGCCCTCCATCTTCCCTCATCACCCCTCAACTATCCTCTCCGGAATTATTTGGCTATTTGATATCGAGCATTAACAGGTTTAGCCTCAAGAAGTGTCACATCATGTGCTATAACCCTCTTTTAGTAATTATTACCCGCCAACTAAGCATAAAGAGAGCATAAAAAGTATAAAACCCTAAAATACCCTTATCTTAGATCTAATTTCATGTTAGGTCTATTTAGAGTTCATGTTAGGTCTAATTTTAGTTCATGTTAAGTCTAATTTCAGTTCATGTTATGTCTAATAATAGTTAGATCTAATTTCATGTTAGGTCTATTTAGAGTTCATGTTAGGTCTAATTTTAGTTCATGTTAAGTCTAATTTCAGTTCATGTTATGTCTAATAATAGTTTATATTAAGTCTAATTTCAATTCATGTTATGTGTAATAATAGTTCATGTTAAGTCTAATTTCAGTTCATGATGTTATGTCTAATTTTAGTTCATGTTATGTCTAATAATAGTTGTTTGTGTAGATGACTTTGGATGTGCTTATGTAGAAGTGTATTTTGTGAGTTTTAAGGAATAAATGTAACCTTCTTTCTCTGTGGAATTTATGCATAATATGTAGCTAGATAACTTTTTTCTTAGAAATTCATGTAAAGCATTGTCATAGATAGCTAGGCTTGTCCATCCGGGCCGGCCCGGCCCGGAAATCCGGGCCCGGGCCGGGCAAAACCGGGGCCCGGACCCGGGCCAGACCGGGCCGGGTTCCGGGCTGGCCCGGGTGTTTTTTAAAAAAATTTTTCAAAATTTTTTAATTTTATTTAAATTTTAAATTATAAAAAAAAGACAAGAAAAATAATAAAAAACAATACTTTTATTAATTACTTAAAATGACATAAATTACAACTGAAAAATGATAAAAACAAATTCTTTATTAATAATTAATAAATCATTTACAAATTACAAGTGCAAATTTATTTTAGAATTAATCGCATCACAATAGATAAGTAAATCCCAACTAGGTTGGCACCTACTCACCTATATCACTATCATTTGTAACTATTTCCAAAATAATTCTTTACAAATTTTAAGCTAAGATATAAAAACTATAATTTATTCTTTATATCTATCTGCTAGTCCCAATTCTTCAAATTTATCTTCAATTCCAGCCATCCGATCGATGCCTTGCGTTCGCTTCTCGTACCTCCACCAATCTTGTAAGCACATCACCGCTTGTACAGTATACGAATCCAAGCATGTCCTGTGATCGTCGATCAAACGTCCTGCTGTGCTGAAGGTGGATTCCGAAGCTACCGTCGAAACCTGCACTGTTAGTAAATCACGAACCATAGTGGAAAGTATAGGATATGAAACTGATCCATATACTTTCCACCATTGCAAAATATCTAAAGCATTTCCTTAACATCTAACTAAAGAAGCAGCAAAATATTCATCTATTTCAGAAACCTCCGATTATGACGATCCAAGTTTAGATCCACCAATTAGCTCAGCTACCATTGCATACCTATCAAAACTTACACTTTTACCTCAGGATGAGCTCGAAGAAACCAAAGCTATAGACTGTTGTGTAGTTACACCATGTCTAGCTGCATACTCATCATATAAGGTTTGAAAATAATTTCTAATAGCTAAATGATGAGTACTAGCAGTAAGGATGGTTCCATTATCTAAGTCTATAACCTGATTACCATACAATGATTGTATCAAACTTCGAAGGCCAATATCCTTCAAGCATGGATCAATAAGAACACCCAAACCAAAAATATGATGAATAGGCCTAAAGTACTTATTAAATTTGCTCTCCATTTGAAAAATTATAGGTCCAAAAGTAGCATCCATACGATATTTCCCAAAAAAATTTTGAATCTTTAAAATTTGTAAAGCAGCTAAAGTAATGGTTGGATAATAACAGCCAGATAATAACATTGTAGCATCATAAAAAACTTGTAACATTTTATTTAAATTACATATAATTGTCCATTCATCTTCAGTTATTCCATAAGTGCTACCAGAACTAGAACTAGAAGCATAATAGTTTATAAAATCAGTTATAATGTCTTTATATTCTATTGCTACACTTAACATTGTATAGGTGGAATTCCACCTATGGTCAACATCTTTTGGAATTAGTCTGGGCTTTACATTTTTTCTTTTATAAAATTATTTCCATCTTTTAAGTTTTTGTTCAGAAGCACTATGCATGTAAGCAACTGTTCTAACCTTTTCTATCATGGGTTTAATTTCAGTAAATGCACTTTGAACAATTAAATTTAAAATATGACAGATATACCTAATACGAAAAATATCACCATGACATGGCAATGATAAAGTTGATCTGATAAAATCAACAGCTACATTGTTATTACTTGCATTATCTAGTGAAAGAGAAAATATTCTTTCTGAAATTTCTAATTTCATAAGTTCTTCAATTATTAAATTTGCAACATTAACACCAGTATGTGACTCTTCTATTGTAATAAAAGAAACAACTCTTTTAAACATTTGCCAATTTTCATCAATCCAGTGTGCTGTGATACATAAATATCCAGTTTGTGCTCTAGATGTCCAAATATCAGAAGTTAAAGAAAATTTACAGTTTAAATTTTTAAAATAAGAAATTATTTTTTCTTGTTCCTCCTGATAATATTTTAAAATATCACATTGACAGGTTTGACGAGAAATTTTTTTAAATGCAGGATAAAAACCATCCCTAAACATATCTTCAAATTCATCATCTTCTACTAATTTAAAATGAAGGTTTTTAAGAATGATAAACCTGATTACGCATTTCCTGGCTCTGGCAACGTCATAGTTCCAACTACCGAGACTACCAGAAGAGGAAGATTGAGAAATCATAGATGGTCGGATATCACCTTAAGGAGTCTGGCCTTTGTTGTGTTTATCTAAATGGCGTTTGAGGTGGTTGGTGCCGCTCTTATGATGAGCTTGAAAAATCTTGCCGCACAATGCATACTTAGCCTTCTGGGTGAGGATCCTACCGTGTTCATCCTTGGTGACGTTGATCTTCTCGTAAAAATTCCACACATCGGATCTTGGCCTTTTAGGAGCTCTTGGTGCAGATTCGTCGCCACCGGATTCGGGATTAACTTTGGTAGGAGTAGGAGTAGACCCAATAGGAGGACTCATTTCAGGATTGGGAGATAGGTTTTGCTCTTCATAATCAGATCCGGAAGCCATTTGATGAAAGGATTAGAAAGTATAAATAAGAGAGTATAAGAGTATAAGAGAGAGTATAAGAGAGAAGTAGATGAGTTTTGGTGTGAAGAAAACAAATAAAAACCCCCCTCTATTTATAGAACCAGCCCCTTAAGCAAATGACCAAAATAACCTCACAAAATAGTCATTTTTTGATCGTTTTTGGGGGCAAAACGGTCAAACGACCGTTTTTGACCGTTGTGGCCGGGCCGGGCCCGCCCCGGCCCGGCTGGGGCTGCCCGGCCCGGATATTGACCCGGCGCCGGCCCTGTTCCGGGCCGGGCCCGGGCCGGGAGCCGCTGAAGCAACCCGGGCCCGGGCCGGCGGGTATTTTGGACAGGCCTAGCCTAATAATAGTTCATGTTAGATCTAATTTCATGTTAAGCTAATAATAATTCATGTTAGGTCTAATAATAGTTCATGTTAGATCTAATTTCATATTACGTCTAATTACAGTTCATGTTAAGTCTAATAACAGTTCATGTTAGGTCTAATTTCATGTTAAGTCCAACTTGATTCGTGTGTCTAATAACAGTTCATGTTAGGTCTAATTTCATGTTAAGTCCAACTTGATTCGTGTTAAGTCTAAATTCAGTTCATGTTAAGTCTAATCTAATAACAATTCATGTTAGGTCTAATTTCATGTTAAGTCCAACTTGATTCGTGTTAAGTCTAAATTCAGTTCATGTTAAGTCTAATAAGTGTTCATGTTATGTCTAATTTAATTCATGTTAAATTCCTTTTAAGTCTAATATAATTCATGTTAAGTCTAATTTGAAATTAGACCTAACATGAAGTATTATTAGACTTAACATGAACTATTATTAGACATAACATGAACTGAAAATTAAACATAATATGAACTGAAATTATACTTAACACGAACTATTATTAGACATAACATGAACTGAAATTAGACTTAACATGAACTATTATTAGACATAACATAAACTAAAATTAGACTTAACATGAACTATTATTAGACTTAACATGAACTGAAATTAGACCTAACATGAACTCTAAATGGACCTAATATGAAATTAGACATAACATGAACTCTAAATAGACCTAACATGAAAGAATAGAGTAGATAAGAACATTTTGGGGGGTTTTACTTTTTATCATCTCTCTATACTTAGTTGGCGGGTAATAATTGCTAAAAGAGGGTTGCAGCACATGATGTGATACTTCTTGAGACTGAACCACATGGGGGAAAAAATAAAGGGGCTACAGCACATGAAGATATTATTTTTGAGGCATTGATACAATTTTCCCTTTTATTTGACCGAGTATCAGTTTTAAGCTAAAGTTTCGACAAGGAATAAGAGTTGTACACTAATACTAAGTCATAAATGTTTCAATAAAACTCGTCTAGTCAAAACATGCCCACCCCCAGTGAACAGCTCTCTAACTCACGCTACAGCGGTCTCTTCTCTCTCACGTCCAAAGAAAACGCATTTAGTGAGTATAAATTATTAACAACCGTTCAAGGTTAGCTCTATCAAGCTTTCATGCGCTAGATTTAACGGAGGTACTAATCTTAAGCGACGTATTAGATTTGAGGGGCCAATAGCAATTTCAATAATTTTGACGTGCTACGTCAACATACTGATGCGTAAACTGTAGATGGGTATAGTTGTCATTTCGTTGGAGAGCGTTGTCCTAGCAAGGGGATGGGTATAACGATGCGGATATGATAGCCAAAATTTGAAACTGACCGAATACGGTTTCAGATATGATTTTCCCTTTTTACTCGGATACGGTTCTTGGTACGATAATCGGGTTTAACTAGCGGATACGGTTCGGATATCCGGATGTTCATTTAAAAAAATATTAATAACAATATAATGCACTTTCCAAGATTCGAACCTTGGCCACTTAGTTATTATAAGACAATTAAGCTAACCGCTAAACCACAAACAAAACCATTAAATATTTGATTCGCATATTACTTAACATAGTTTGCGTTTTCCCACTTTCCTCCACGGGTGTCAACAAAATCCTAGTGCTATAAGCTAAATGAGACAACTATAATATAGTCGCTTGTTGAAGGTTTAGATTAGATAAGTGATTCTATGTGTATGTACTATCTTAGGGGTTGTTTGTTTCAAATCCGATAATTTTAGGATATGGATTTCACCATGGGATTTAAAATCCATAGGTAATTTGTTATGAGTTGGGATTCCTAAAACTTTGTTTGTTTCAACAATATTTTGGGATTTGAAATACTATAGTTTGTAATATTTTTGTTTGTTTCAAATTTTTTGGAATTTGAAATCCTTAATTTGTCTAACACTTTTGAAATCTTGTTTGTTTCAAATCCTATAATTTTAGGATATGGATTTCACCATGGGATTTAAAATCCATAGGTAATTTGTTATGAGTTGGGATTCCTAAAACTTTGTTTGTTTCAACAATATTTTGGGATTTGAAATACTATAGTTTGTAATATTTTTGTTTGTTTCAAATTTTTTGGAATTTGAAATCCTTAATTTGTCTAACACTTTTGAAATCTACCCCACATCCCAAAAAAAAGGATTTCACAAATCTTTAAATATAATATTTTTTATTATTTAAGGATTTGATATTATAAAATTTGTTTTGAAACAAAC
This sequence comes from Asparagus officinalis, assembly GCF_001876935.1. Lineage (NCBI taxonomy): Eukaryota > Viridiplantae > Streptophyta > Magnoliopsida > Asparagales > Asparagaceae > Asparagus > Asparagus officinalis. The sequence goes on from NC_033800.1 coordinate 120,868,285, forward strand.
GGGTTTTATGGAATTTTAAAACCCAAAAAAAACCACTTTTTGATCCTAGAATTTAAAATCACACCTAAATGCCCAAATTTTTTTTGAAACAAACACCCCTTATTGTTGTATGTGATTGTACAAATTTTTTTTTTGTCATATTCAAGATTTGTTTTTTCATTGTGGGGCCAGCACTGGATAAGGTTGCTACGTTTGGATGCGATTATACCGGTGAAGAGAGTTGGGGGTTTAGGTGGCATATGAGTCACGTGAACACCCACGTGAAATTTCCGAATGCAGCACCTTTGGGTTGAATTATTGGGGCCACTTTTGGGCGTGCGGCTACATAACATGTAGTGGACGGTTCTCCACCAAAAAGTAACAGGAAAGACTAAATTTTACAAAAATCCCCACTGCTTTTGGGCCTTTACAACTTAGCCCTCACAAAAGTTGGCAGTAGACCTACTAAATTGTACTGGTGAAAATATGCTTCTGCATAATTATATCATCCATGTGAAAATTGAACTTAATGCCTTTAGGTGGTTTTTTTGGGGAAAATTAAAAAGTTGAAGAAATGTTCTAATAACATGTAAACTGAAGGGTTTCTATTTTTACTAGGCAAGATGCACGTGCATTATGCATGGTTAAATATCATGATAGTTTGGTTTATTTCTTTACTCAATGATGTAATATTGATCGTGAAATTATTTCTTTTAAATCTCTACTTGAGGATGTAATATTAATTGTCTGTGAACTTTCTTTTATGTTTATATACCTTCAACTTTTGTTTTATATCTCGTTGTGATCATAAACAGGGAGCAGTGTAACCAACAAATCATCCAAAAAGATTAGTCGCTCGTATAGCAAATACTTTTTTAATGCCTCAAATGTAATAATAACAGACGACATAAAACTCTTGTGAAGTAAAAAAGGAAAGAGAAAAAGGTCTTCTACGTTAATCCTTAATGGTTATAGAATAAGAAAATTTGTCAACATTTACGAAAATTTTATCCTTAAGCTGCAAAAGATAACCGCATTTAATTATTAGGTTGCTCAATTCTTATTCATCAAATCATTGAAATAACAATTACATCCTCAGTTCTTAAGTTATTTTGCTATTAGCTCCTCCAATCAAAAGTAAAAAAAAGAGAGGGAAATTCCCTCAAATTACTAATTATGTTATTGATTTAAAGAACAACTTTCAAAATAACTTAAGAATTGAGTTAACAACTTTCAAATTAAATAACTTAAGAATTGAGTTACCTAGTAGTAATTTCCATGCTTTGATGGATTAATTTCAATATATGAAAGATTTAAGGGATTATACAAAAAAACATTTAATCAATCAATTGTTGTTGATACATTAATTAATTCCATAATTTTGCATCAATCAATTGATTAATAGTTACATGGCATTGCATATTATGTTTACAACGCTTAAGCCCTTTTAACTTCTTTCTACTCTTTAGTTATCAATCAATTCTAATTAGATTAATGTTATATTAATTAGTTTTAAATTGAGAGAGCTTTAAATCATAAGTTTAATTTTGACTTAATTGCTTTAGTTAATAACCAATTATAATTAGAATAGAAATGTTAACATTGAAAAGGTTTAGGGTAAAAGCTGACTGATGAAATTTTTTTCAGAACTCTCACTTTTAAAGGGATATATGATTTTTACTTTTTTTTAGAGTTGTGGGGGTTATCTAACAGTCGAGGGGGTTTTCTAAAATTTAGCTTAATTAAAATTTGAGAGTTGTGGGGGATATCTGACAGTTGAGGGGGGTTTCACAAATTTAGCCCAATTAAAAGGATAAAATGTTATTAATACATCATTACTTTTTTTTTTTTACCTTCTAGTTTTAAGAGCAAGTGGTTATAAACATTTTATTCCCTTTGATGCATATCAATCCATTTTTTACCTGTAAAAAGGCGATTCTTCACATTAATTTTAAACTTCGCTTCACTTTGCCAAACACTCATTTTAAGTCAATAGAAAGAAGGGGGAAAAAAGGTTAATCCGAGTTTTAATTTGGTTTACATGCATTACCCATACACAAAAGGTTGCATAGATAACGTCCTTGTCGAATCTCTTAGTCTCAATCTCCAACTCAATGACGTACAAATTGTACATTATAGACTCAACAAAAGTTGACAACCGAACTTTAGAAATTTAATATATCGTGACGCGATGTGGTTTCGTTAGGGGGTTTCTCCCTTGTTTTGTCCCCTCAAGTTCCCCACACGATAAAACTCAATGATTCACACTTCAAAGTATATAATTGACCCTCGCTTTCAATTATTAGAGAGTTGTTGAGATGTATTACGTGATATGCTATATTGGGTAAGCTAACACTATTAAATAAAAAACTCCTTTGGTATTATATATCTACTCTTGAGAGGGGTTTTGCTTCTTCTTCGTCTTGACTAGACCATAGAAATCATTGTTCTCCTCATAACATGGAACACTTGTTATTTGTTAGAGCAAGTGTAAGTCAAGGATAATATGGGTTATCTTCTATAGAAAACCACAAAACGCCCTGATGGTTATATATGAATAGGGGTGAGCGCAGTTCGGTACAAACCAATTAAACTGATCGAATATATTAAATTTTCGCGGTTCGGATTGGTTTTAGAATAAATTCAGTTTGGTTCTTAAAATATTTAAAATCAAAATAATTGAACTGACTACTCAGCACGATTGCCTAAAATTCATGCATATTCAAGGCGAATATATAAGTTATACTGATATTTTTCTACGTTTTAATTATTAAATGTTTAATTTTAGTTTGTAAAGTTGTTGATTTGATAAGTTTTCTCTTCGGTTTGGAACATGAGATGAATAGAAGGTCTGATGGAGTAATATTTTTATCTTTTAGCTAAAAATTCTCTAATTTCACGTCTACAATCAAACTGAACAAATCGAATCGAACTAATTTGACAAGATTCGGTTTAGCTTGATTTGATAAAAATTAATCGAAATAGATTGAACCGACTGTTTACTTACTCTTAGGGGGTGTTTGGTTCAATTTCTAGAAATTGTAGGAAATGTTTTCCACCTAAAATATAATTTCCTTATATTTCTTAAAAAAAATTATAGGAAAAGTTTTAAGAAATCAAAAAGTGCCAATTTTTTTGTTTTTTGTACTTTGCTTGTTTGGTTCAAAACAAGAAAATAGCTCATAACTTTATAGAAAATAACAAGATTTGGTAGGTTTTTAATTAAATATGGTATGTGTCAGATTTCTGGTGATTTCCTCTCATTTTGAGAGGAAATTACTTTTTGTAAAATTTGGTAGGTTTTGATATTTTATAAAAAATATTTCTGTAAATTTTTTGTTGAACCAAACACAATTTACAGAAATCTCTGGAACACTTTTAATTATAAATTTGTCATTGTCAGATGTTTTGAGAAAAGTTTTCTCAAAAAGTGTGCAACCAAACAGCCCCTTATACACTAATACATGCATGTTATAGTGCCACTCACAATAAAATAAAAAATAAAAATAAAGACTATGCATGTTATGTTGCCTCAGTGAGGGGTTATATTTGTGGACGCGAGGAATGAGAAACTACACGTCTATCTGACATGATAATGGATTATAGGGGTGTCTATCCGGGTCGGCCTGGCCTGGGAAACCAGGCCCAGGCCGGGCAAAAACCGAAGCCATGGCCCGGGTGACCCAGGCCCGGGCCTGAGCGGGCCGGGCTCCGGCCCGGTTTTTTTTCCCATTTTTTAATTTTTTTAAAAAAATAATAAATTATAAAATATACATAAAAATCACAAAAAATGACATAAATTTTTTTAATAACTTGAGATGACATAAATTACAAGTACAAAAAATTATAAAAAAAAGATGATAAAAATAATTTCTTTATTAATAATCAGTAAATCCTTTATAATTATAAATTTATTTTGAAATTCGTCGCATCACAATAGATGAGTAAATCTCAACTAGGTTGACACCTACTCACCCATATCACTATCATTTGTAATTTTTTTCGAAATAATTCATTACAAATTTAAAGTTAAGAAATAAAAATTATAATTTGATGAATATTATCTAATCTTTATATCTATCTGCTAGTCCCAACTCTTCAAATTTATCTTTAATTATAGCAATCCGATCGATACATTGTGTTCGCTTCTTGTACCTCCACCAATCTTATAAGCACATCACCGCTTGTACATTATACGGATCTAAGCATGTCCTATGGTCGTCGATCAAACATCATGTTGTGCTGAAGGCGGATTCCGAAGCTACCGTCGAAACCTGCACTGATAGTAAGTCACGAACCATGGTGGAAAGTATAAGATATGAAACTGATCCATATACTCTCTACCATTACAAAATATCTAAAACATTTCCTTGACATTTAACTAAGAAAGCAGAAAAATATTCATCTAATTCAGAAACCTCTAATCCTGAACCAATTTCAGATCCACCAGTTAGTTCAGCTACCATTGCATACCTATCAAAACTTACACTTTTACATTGATCTGTGCTCGAAGCCGAAGCTGCAGAAGCTGTAGACTGTTGTGCAGCTACATCATGTCTAGCTGCATACTCATCATATAATGTTTGAAAATAATTTCTAATAGATAAATGATGAGAAGTAGCAGTAATGGTGGAACCATCATCTAAGTCTATAATCTGTCCACCATACAATGACTGTAACAAACTTCGAAGACCAATATCCTTCAAACATGGATCAATAAGAACCCCCAAATAAAAAATATGAGGAATAGACCTAAAATACTTATTAAATTTGCTCTCCATTTAAAAAATTATATTTCTAAAAATATCATCCATACGATATTTGGCAAAAAAATTTAAATATTTAAAATTTGTAAATGATGTGACATAATTATGTACCAAAATTGTAAGTACACAATTGATCAAGTTATAGTACAAAAAGTTATCGATCCCACGAGGAAAGTGATTTTAAGATATTATTAGAATTGGTTATTATATTGTGTGCGTGACAAGATAGGATTAAAGAATAAGTGTGAGAGTTATGATGAGTGAGAGTGATTGTTGTGAATATATGCAAGTAATAATAAATTGAATTTTAGAGAAAAGAAATAAGAATCAAAGAATAAATGAAATCACAAGGTAAAAAAGAAGAATGAAAGAAATAAAATCAAGAATGAAAAGAAAATTCAAGAAAATCAAGATGGAGGTTTCAATTTAAGATATGAGAAATCTAGAATTTAATCCACTAACTAATCTTAATTACAAAATACAAACTATTCTCTTTTTATCATATTTCAATTTAGATTTATTAAGCATAGACTATCAAACCATTTAAAGAAAGTATAACCTATCAAATTATCATCTAAGTCAAAATTACTATTCGTGATAAGAACAACAACAAGATAGTAATCCTAGAATTCATAAGCATAACCTATCAAACCATTTAAGATAAGCATAGATTATCAAATTCTTCTTTTACCGATTAGTTTTCTAGTTGATTATCCTAAACATGAATATTTTTAGTGCAAGAGAATAAACCATACAAGGTAAAGAAAATTAGATTAGTTTTATACAATTCTAAGATTCCTACACGAATTAATTTCATATCTTAAAAAATAAAAACAAGAAGAAAAAGAACTAATTACAAAAATAAAAAGAAAAGAAAAATCTAAACTGAACAAGAATTAAATCTAACTACAAAGAATTAAAATCTAAACTACAAAATAAATTGCAAAAATTAAATGCAAGAAAATAAATATACTCTACAAATTAAAGTGCAAAAAGAAATAAAAAGACAAGAAAATAAATCTACACTACAAGCATGAATGTAAATCTAACTAATAAGCAATAATAAAGAAATTACTAAAAAGAAATAAAAGAGAAAAATAAAAGAAATACAAATATTTAAATTGCTCTTCATCTTCATCCTCATCATTCAACAAAGAGGAGAAAAGACAAATTTAAAGTGGAGAAAAAATTATTATTATTAATTGCAACAAAAGTTATAATTTTTGGAAAGCCTTCTCAATTAAGAGTAGTTCTCCTCTCCAAATGGAGTTACAAAATTTTTTACATCTCCAACCCCTCACTCTCTACCCCTATTTATAGTAAACATCAGTGAATGAGAGCCATTGGATTGAAATCTTATCCAAAAATAACAAATTTCAGCCTTAGATCTATAACAAATTGTACGATGGTATCGATACCAGCATCGATATAGGTATCGATACCAGCATCGATACGGGTATTGATACTGGCATTGATACGGGATGCCAGCAGCATCGATACCCAGCCTTCTCCTGTTGCTGTCCGAGCTTCTCTCTTTCTTTGGGCTTGGGCTTTTTGATTTGTCTTTTCACTTTGGCTTTTTGAATTCCCATTGGGCTTTTCTTCATTTCTTCATGCTTTATTGTTTTGATTTTGGGCTTTTGGATAAATTAACAATTTGATTTTCCAATGAGCTTCTTTACTTCATTTCTTTATTTCTTCTAGGGGTTTTGATGAGAGATGAGATTTTGAGCTCTTATTCTTCATTAACCTGCAATTTAAGATAAAAGTAATTATTAGTGATATATTTATTCATATAAAATAAATAATGAGGGTATAAATTTATAATAAAATATGATTATCAGTAAAGCAGCTAAAGTAATAGTTGGATAATAACAACCAGATAATAACATAGTAGCATCATAAAAAACTTGTAACATCTCATTTAATTTACATATAATTGTCCATTCATTTTCACTTATTCCATAAGTGCTACCAGAGCTAGAACTAGAAGCATAAAAATTTATAAAATTATTTATAATTTCTTTATATTCTATTGCTATACTTAACATTGCATATGTGGAATTCCACCTATGGTCAACATCTTTTTTTTGGAATTAGTCTAGGCTTATAATTTTTTATTTTACAATATTGTTTCCATCTTTTAATTCTCATTTCAGAAGCATTATGCATATTAGCAAATGTTCTAACCTTTTCTATCATGGGTTTAATTTCAAAAAATATACTTTGAACAATTAAATTTAAAATATGGCAGATACATCTAACATGAAAAATATCACCATGACATGGCAATGGCAGAGTTGTTTTAATAAAATCAACAGCTACATTGTTATTACTTGCATTATCTAGTGAAAGAGAAAATATTATTTGATCAATTTCTAGTTTCATAAGTTCTTCAATTATTAAATTTGTAATATTAATACTAGTGTGCGACTCTTCAATTGTAATAAAAGAAACAACTCTTTTAAACATTTGCCAATTTTCATCAATCCAGTGTGCTGTGATACATAAATAACCAGTTTATATTCTAGATGTCCAAATATCAGAAGTTAAAAAAAATTACAGTTTAAATTTTTAAAATAAGAAATTATTTTTTCTTGTTCCTCCTAATAATATTTTAAAATATCACGTTGACAGGTTTGACGAAAAAATTTTATAAATGCAGAATAAAAACCATCTCTAAACAAATCTTCAAATTCGTCATTTTCTACTAATTTACAAGGCAGGTTTTTAAGAACAATAAACCTAATTACGCATTTCCTAGCTCGGGCAGCGTCATAATTCCAACTACCGAGGGTACCAAAAGAGGAGGATTGGGAAATCATAGACTGTCGGATATCACCTTGAAGATTCTGGCCTTTGTTGTGTTTTTCTATATGCCATTTGAGATGGTTGGTGCCGCTCTTATGATGAGCTTGGAAAACCTGACCGCACAACGCACATTTTGCCTTCTAGGAGATGATCCTACCGTGTTCATCCTTGGTGACGTCTATCTTCTCAAAAAAATTTCACACATCGGATCTCAGCCTTTTAGGAGCTCTTGGTGAAGTAGATTCATCGCTACCAGATTCAGGATTAACACTGGTAGGAGGAGGAGGAGTTGTTGTAGGAGGACTCATTTCTGGATCGGTAGGAGATAGGCGTTTCTCTTCATAATCAGATCCAAAAGCCATTTGGTAGAAGTATTAGATAATATAAGAGATTATAAGAGAGTATAATATTGTATAAGAGAGTATTAGAGAGAAGTAAAAGAGTTTTGGTGTGAGGAGAAGAAGTGAAAACCCCCCTCTATTTATAGAGGCAGCCCCCTAGGCAAATAACAAAAAAAAACTCTCATATTCTACGTTTTTTGACCGTTTTAAGGGGCAAATCGGCAAATAGCCAAAATAGACTGTTTGGCCGGTCCGGACCGGGTCGGGCGCGACATAAACAGTCAAAAATGACTGGGCTAGCCCGGTCCTGCCCGGCCATATCCGGCCAACGGTCATAAATTATGACCGTTGGCCGGCCCGGGCCGCCAGCCCGGTCATTTTTTCGCAACGGTCACAAATTATGACCGTGTGGCGTCGGGCCGGGTCGGGCCGGTCAGGCCTGCCTGATTTTTTTCATCAACAGTCACCCCAAACGAGTGACCGTTGTTGCCTGTGGCTGGGTCCGGACCCAGGCCGCCCGACCCGGCTCGGCGTCGGGCCTGGTTTCCGGACCGGGCGATTTGCGTCGACGCCGGGCCGGGGTCCACCGGGGGCTTTTTGGACACCCTAAATGGATATAATTAAAAATTGATAGCTTCAAGTGAAGAAAAGCTATAGTGGATAACATCCAAAATCTTTATTGAGGTTTTTATCTGAAGCAGTTACGTGGGCTTTAGTTTAGACCCATCCAAACGAGCCGGGCTGAGCAAAACCCATGGCCTGAGCCCGAGCGGGCCGGGCACCGGGCTGGCCTAATCATTTTCTTTTTTTTCCTTTTTTTTTGCTTAAAATGTTATTTTTTAAAAAAAATTCAAGAGTAAATAATAATAAATTAAGTGAAATTAAAAAAAAAATCAATCATATTATTAATCACTTGTAATTATATAATTTATAAATATAAAAAATCATAGAAATTAAAATAATAAAAATATTTTCTTTATTAATAATCAGTTAATCACTAACAATTACATAATTTATTTTGGAATTTGTCGTATCACAATAGATGAATATATCCTAACTAGGTTGTCACATATTCATCTATATTTGTAATTCTTTCTAAAATAGTTTATCACAAATTTTTAGCTAAGAAATAAAAATTACAAACTAATGAATAATTTTTACTATTTATCTCTATCTTCTATTCCCAGCTCTTCAAGTTTATCTTCAATACTAGCCATCTGATCGATGCCTTGAGTTCTCTTCTCCTACCTCCACCAATCTTATAGGCACATTACACATGTACGGTAAACGGATCTAACGATGTCATATGATCGTCGATCAGACGTGATGTGCTGAAGACGAATTTCGAAGCTATCTTGGAAACCTGCACTGTTAGTAAGTCACGAGTAGGGGTGCAAAGTGGTCCGGATTTATCCGGACCGACCGCAACCGTATCCGTTTAGAAAGCGGATATGGTAGGGAAAAATTGAAACCGGTCGGATACGGTTTCGGATACGATTACGGTTTTGATTTTTTATCCGGATACGGTTTCGGATACGGTTATCGGATCGAAATTGCGGATACGGTCCGGATATCCGGATATTTGAAATGAGCTAGGTATAATAGTTCTATTGGGTCGGGTTTATAACATATCTCCGCAACCCGACCCAAATTCTAACTCAAAAAAACTCTTCAATTCTCAGAAACCCTAATCTTCTCCAATTCCTTGTTTCCCACCCGCCTCCACCTCCAAGCCGACTCCAAACTGAACCTGTGCGTACGCCTCCCGCGCCGCCTCCACCTCCCGACCTCCCGACCTCCGCCTCCCGAGCTCCCGACCTCCGCCTCCGGAGCTCTTCTGTCCCCAAGCTCCGCCTCCCATGCTCCGCCTCCCGAGCACCTCCGCCTCCCGCCCCTAAGCTCTGCCTCCTACCCTGCCTCCGAGCTCCGCCTCTTCGCGACGACGACGAACGACGTCGAACATCTCTTTTGAACCGTCTCCATCTCCGATGCTGTCGCCTCTCTCAATCTCGCCTCTGCTTCCCAATCTAGTCCTCGCCAACGATCTCTGTGAGTTTTTCTCTCTCTAATTTCTCTACTTTAGCTCTCTCACTGCAGCAGTTTGTTGTTGTTTTCATCTTGTTCGCTGCTGCTTTTGTTGGTTTGTTGCCGAAATTGGAAACTTTTTAGGGTTAGGGTTTTTTGGGGGTTTCCTGGTTTTGGGGGTGGGGTTTGTTATTTTGGGTCTAATTTGTTGATTGGTAGGTTGGATTGTGGTTGTTGGCGCTTAGGGTTTGTAAGATGATGAAAAAGCTGGTGTTTTGACTATTATCAAGCCATTCTTCTAACTTTAGTTTCTATTTTAGGGCTGGCTTGTTTGTAGATTGAGCATCAACGGCGAAGAAAAACTTAAGTATTTAAGGGGTTAAGTGATAGAAATCTTCTTCTACTTGTCATTTAGTTGATTCATGGTTTTATTTTGACTATTATCAGGCTAGTCTCTAGAAATGAGTACCTGAAAGTTTTGCTTCTATTTAGAGTTCATTCAGGATGTGCGAATATTGTTAGTTAGCTGAGAGACAACAAAAATATGGATCCTTTGTTGCATGGAGACCATCAACTTAGTTGCATTAACAATTACTCTATTGTTTTTAGTTGCCTCCGTCCGAACTTGTTTATGCCTACTGCTAGTCCTTTTTGTAGTAGGAATAAGCTTTGGTTAGACTAAGGACTGGTACCGATTAGTATCCGTATCCGAACCGTATCCGAACCTCTAATATCCGAACCGTATCCGTTTCCGTTTAATGCGGATATGGTAATACTTTTTTCTTACCGATGAATATCCGAACCGTATCCGTATCCGTTTTCAGAAAGTGGTTATGGTTATGGTAAGGGTCATATCCGAACCGTATCCGAACCGAATGCACCCCTAGTCACGAGCCATGACGAAAATATAGGATATGAAACTGTTTATATACTCTCCACCATTGCAAAATATCGAAACTATTATTTTGACTTTTAACCAAAGATGCAGTTAAATATTGTTCAATTTCAAAAACTTTCATTGATGATCTAGATCCAGATCCACCAGTTAGTTGAGCTATCAATAATTCCCTATTAAAACTCTTACCTTTGCCCCGACTTGAACTCGTAGAAGCAGAAGTTGTATGCTGCTGTGTACTTACACCATATCTAGCTGCATACTCATCATATAATCTTTAAAAATAAATTCTAATAGTATTATGATGAGCAATAGTAGTAATAGTTTGACCATCATCAGTGTCTATTATCATGTTACTATACAAAGAATTTAACAAATTTCGAATGCCAACATCCTTCAAACATGGATCAATAAGAACCCCCAAACCAAAAATAATAGGAATATACCCTAAATTCTTATTAAATTTACTTTCCATTTGAAAAATTATAATTCCAAAATAATTATCCATACGATAATTATTAAAAAAGTTTGAATATTTAAAACTTGTAAAGCAGCTTGAATAATAGTTGGATAATAACAACCAAATAATAATATAGTAGCATCATAGAAAACTTGTAACATCTCTTTTACACTATATATGACTAATCATTCATCCTCACTTATTCCATACGTATTAACAGAGCTAGAACTAGAAGTATAGAAAATAATAAAATCATTTATAATTTTTTTATACTCTATTGCTACATTTAACATTGCATAGGTAGAATTCCACCTATGGTCAACATCTTTTAGAATTAATCTGGGTTTAAAAAAAATTACACAATTATTTCCATCTTTTAAGTCTTTGTGCAGAAGCATTATGAGCTAAGTTATTGTCCTAACCTTTTCTATCATGGATTTAATTTCACCAAATATATTTTGAACAAGTAAATTTAAAATATGATACATACATATAATATGAAAAATATCACCATGATATGGTAATAGAAAAGATGATTTGATATGATCAGCAACTACATTATTATTACTTGCATATCTAGTGAAAGAGAAAATGTTTTTTCTGGAATTTCTAATTTTATAAGTTCTTTTATTATTAAATTTGTAATATTAATACCACTATGTGAATCTTTAAATGCAATAAAAAAATAATTCTTTTAAATATTTGCTAATTATCATCAATCTAGTTTGTTGTGATACATAAATAACCGATTTGTGATTTAGATGTCCAAATATCAGAAGTTAAAGAAAATTTATAGTTTAAATTTTAAAAATAAGAAATTATTTTTGCTTGTTCCTCGTGATAATGTTTCAAAATATCACGTTGACAAGATTAACGAATTTTTTTTAATACGGGATAAAAACCATTAGTAATCACATCTTTAAATTCATTATCTTCTACTAATTTAAAAGGAATGTTTTAAGACCAATAAAGCTGATGACACATTTCGTGGCTTTAATTGCATCATAGTTCCAACTATCGAGACTACCAGAGGATGAGAATTGGGAGAGTAAATATTGTCGGATATCACCTTGAGGTGTTGCTTAATCTCTGTTGTGTTTTTCTAAATGGTGTTTGAGGTGGTTGGTGTCGCTTTTATGATGAATTTGGAAAATATGGCCGCACAATGCATACTTAGCCTTCTGGGTGAGAAGCCTACCATGTTGATCCCTGATGACTTCTCTCTTTTTGAAGAATTCTACACATCGAATCTCGGCATTTTAGGAGCTCTAGTTACAGAATCAACGCCATCGGATTCATGATCAACATCGGTAGGAGGAGTAACTGTAGCTCTTGTAGTAGTAGTAGGAGTATTAGAACTCGTTTCAACATCTGGAGTTGAGATTTGCCCTTCATAATCAGAGGAGGAAGTCATTTGATTGAATAATTAGAGAGCAAAAGCGAGAATAAGAAAGTACTAGAGAGTATTAGGGAGTATTAGAGAGAAGTAGATGAGTTTTGGATGAGAAAACCAAATAAAAACTCCCTCTATTTATAGATGCAACCTCCTAGCCAAAATGACCAAAATACCCTTAAATTTTGACCGTTTTAAACTGTTTTTGGGGGTATTTTGGTCAAAAGCGCAAAAATGACGGTTATGACTGTTCGGACCGTGCCGGGTCTGGGTCGGCCAAGCCCGATCGGCCCGAAGTAGATGAGTTTTGGATGAGAAAACCAAATAAAAACTCCCTCTATTTATAGATGCAACCTCCTAGCCAAAATGACCAAAATACCCTTAAATTTTGACCGTTTTAAACTGTTTTTGGGGGTATTTTGGTCAAAAGCGCAAAAATGACGGTTATGACTGTTCGGACCGTGCCGGGTCTGGGTCGGCCAAGCCCGATCGGCCC
>NC_033800.1:120892340-120898072 GCF_001876935.1 Asparagus officinalis
AAACCGAGCCACAGCAGGCTCCATAGTATCTTATCAATTTGGTAATGCCGATTGTAGAAGCAGAGATTTGCAACACTCAAGGAGCGAGTAACGAGCCATATTATACTTTTTGAAGTTCCACCACCAATCGTGCCTATTGAAGAGGCAACACCAATTATTACACCATCATCACAACTAGTTGTTGATAGAGCCGTAGAGCAGAAAGCTTGGCTCCGTAATTAATGAAAAAGATATCGGACACTGAGAGCACCAAAGTTTCAAGGCACACCAATTTCATTTGCAGCCTATAAATGGAAGAAATATGTGGAAATTTCTTAACAACGACCCAGTAACAAGCTGAGGTTATTTATATTTCAGCATGAAGGAATGCACCGAAAAATAACACGCCGATTTTAGTTTTCGCCGGAACAGCGAATGTGAGTTCCCTGGGAGGATTCCACCAACTTTTTCAAAAAGTAGTTAGAGCTAGACCAATTAGAGCGGGGAGACACACTTATAGTTAATTAGAAAATCAGGACAACATAGTAAAAAAGGGCAAGGGTAAGAGACCCATTGCGAGAGCCGGAGGACCCCAGCAGCAGGTTAAGGATTTTTACCACCAGCAACAAGGATAGTATAAGAAAGAGCGCAACATGGTTCGAGAACGCCGCAGCAGCGCGGGATTTTGGGATACATGTTACAGTTGTAACAAGATCGGACATAGAGCAAAGGATTGTCGCAGTGACCAGTATGAGGCCAGCATGGCAGAGGTCAAGGCCAACCGCAGCAGAATAGTGGACGGGGTCAGCAGTCACAAGGCCACGGTTACGGCTAGCAACAGAGGATCGAGGCACCGCCTACTAATCCGAGGATTGATAGTTTGCTTATGAGAATGAAAGTCTCTTATTATTAGTAGGCCTGTCCAAACGGGCCAGCCCTGCCCAGCCCGGCCCAGAAAACTGGGCCCGGGTCAAGCAAAACCTATGGCCCAGACCTAGGCCTGGTTGGCCTGGGCTGGGTCCAAGCCTGGGCCCGAGTGGGTCGGGCATTAGACCGGCCCGGTCATTTTCTCTTTTTTGCTTAAAATGTTATTTTTTGTTAAAAATTTTCATGAGTAAATAACAATAAATTAAGCAAAATTTTAATAAAAAATCAATCATATTATTAATCACCTGTAATTATATAATTTACAAATACAAACAATCATAGAAATTAAAATGATAATAATAATTTTTTTTTAATAAACACTAACAATTACAAATTTATTTTGGAATTTGTCGCATCACAATAGATGAATATATCCTAACTAGGTTAGCACCTACTCATCTGTATCACTACATTCGCAACTCTTTCCAAATAATTTATCACAAATTTTGAGCTAAGAAATAAAAATTATAAACTAGTTAATAATTATTGCTCTTTATTTCTATCTCATATTCCTAACTCTTCAAAATTATCTTCAATACTGGTCATCCAATCGATGTCTTAACTTCTCTTCTCGTACCCCCCACCAATCTTGTAGGCACATTACCGCATGTATGGTAGACGAATCTAGCAATATCCTGTGGTCGTTGATCAAACGTCCTGATGTACTGAAAGTGGATACCGAAGCTAACGTGGAAACCTGCACTATTCGTAAGTCACGATCCATAATGAAAAGTATACGATATGAAACTGTTCCATATACTCTCTACCATTGTAAAATATCAAAACTATTATTTTGAAATTTAACTAAAGATACAGTTAAATATAGTTCAATTTCAAAAACTTACATTGATGATCCAGATCAGATCACCAGTTAGCTAAGCTATCAATAATTCCCTATCAAAACTCTTACCTTTGCCTCGACTTAAACTCGTAGAAACAGAAGCTGTAGGCTGATGTATGCCTTACACCATATCTAGTTGCATACTCATCATGTAATCTTTGAACATAAGTTCTAATAGTATTATGATGAGTAAGAGCAGTAATAGTTTGACCATCATTAGTGTCTATTATTATGTTACCATACAAAAAATTTAACAAATTTTGAAGGCCAACATCCTTCAAACATGGATCAATAGGAACCTCCAAACCAAAAATAGCAGGAATAGACCTAAAATACTTATTAAATTTACTTTTCATTTAAAAAATCATATTTTCAAAATAACTATCTGTACGATAAATATTAAAAAAAGTTGCATATTTAAAACTTGTAAAGCAGCTTGAATAATAGTTGGATAATAACAACCAGATAATAACATAGTAGCATCATAAAAAAACTTATAACATCTCTTTTACACTATATATAACTAACCATTCATCCTCAGTTATTCCATACATATTATCAGAGCTAGAAGTAGAAGTACAGAAAGTAATAAAATCATTTATGATTTCTTTATACTCTATTGCTACATTTAACATTGCATAGGTAGAATTCCACCTATGGGCAACATCTTTTGGAATTAATCTGGGTTTAAAATTTTTCTTTTACACAATTATTTCTATCTTTTAAATCTTTGTTCAGAAGCATTATGAGCATAAGCTATCGTCCTAACCTTTTCTATCATAGATTTAATTTCACCAAATGCACTTCGAACTATTAAATTTAAAATATGACATATATATCTAATATGAAAAATATCACAATGACATGGCAATAGCAAAGATGATTTGATATGATCAACAGCTACATTATAATTACTTGCATTATCTAGTGAAAAAGAAAATATTTTTTATAAAATTTCTAATTTTATAAGTTCTTTTATTATTAAATTTGTAATATTAATACCACTATGTGAATCTTTAAATGCAATAAAAAAATAATTCTTTTAAATATTTGCTAATTATCATCAATCTAGTTTGTTGTGATACATAAATAACCGATTTGTGATTTAGATGTCCAAATATCAGAAGTTAAAGAAAATTTATAGTTTAAATTTTAAAAATAAGAAATTATTTTTGCTTGTTCCTCGTGATAATGTTTCAAAATATCACGTTGACAAGATTAACGAATTTTTTTTAATACGGGATAAAAACCATTAGTAATCACATCTTTAAATTCATTATCTTCTACTAATTTAAAAGGAATGTTTTAAGACCAATAAAGCTGATGACACATTTCGTGGCTTTAATTGCATCATAGTTCCAACTATCGAGACTACCAGAGGATGAGAATTGGGAGAGTAAATATTGTCGGATATCACCTTGAGGTGTTGCTTAATCTCTGTTGTGTTTTTCTAAATGGTGTTTGAGGTGGTTGGTGTCGCTTTTATGATGAATTTGGAAAATATGGCCGCACAATGCATACTTAGCCTTCTGGGTGAGAAGCCTACCATGTTGATCCCTGATGACTTCTCTCTTTTTGAAGAATTCTACACATCGAATCTCGGCATTTTAGGAGCTCTAGTTACAGAATCAACGCCATCGGATTCATGATCAACATCGGTAGGAGGAGTAACTGTAGCTCTTGTAGTAGTAGTAGGAGTATTAGAACTCGTTTCAACATCTGGAGTTGAGATTTGCCCTTCATAATCAGAGGAGGAAGTCATTTGATTGAATAATTAGAGAGCAAAAGCGAGAATAAGAAAGTACTAGAGAGTATTAGGGAGTATTAGAGAGAAGTAGATGAGTTTTGGATGAGAAAACCAAATAAAAACTCCCTCTATTTATAGATGCAACCTCCTAGCCAAAATGACCAAAATACCCTTAAATTTTGACCGTTTTAAACTGTTTTTGGGGGTATTTTGGTCAAAAGCGCAAAAATGACGGTTATGACTGTTCGGACCGTGCCGGGTCTGGGTCGGCCAAGCCCGATCGGCCCTTGGGCCCGGCCGGGTCTGGTCCGGACACCGGGGCAAGCCTGAGCCTTGGGCCCAAATGGACTGGCCTACTTTAGTTAGGTATGTTCATGTGTAATTCAAGTAAAGAACAGTCTTGGGCCCGGCCGGGTCTGGTCCGGACACCGGGGCAAGCCTGAGCCTTGGGCCCAAATGGACTGGCCTACTTTAGTTAGGTATGTTCATGTGTAATTCAAGTAAAGAACAGTATTGGAACCAAACATAGCTAACCATTTACCTGCCAAATGCAGCAGATGTGGTCAGCTTAGCATGGGCGACCAGTGAGCCCGTTAGAAGAGTTGTGTTGTCGGTCCATTTCTGGGTAAATTAACACAACCACCTCAAGTTTTAACTCATTTTTCACCTTTAGCCTCCCCCCCCCCCCCCAACTTTTAAAAATTATCACTCAACTCCCCTAACTTGTGGGGTTTTCGCGAAACTCCATAAGTTCTGAACTTTTTCAGACACCCCTCAAAACTGCATAACCCCAAATATTCGTCCGGGGTTAGGCGAATCTTACAAAACTCACAATTTTTCGTTTGACGAGTATGTCGATAAAGTTTAAAACCGATGGGGTTTTGTAAAAACCAGGTAAAAAAGTCAAGGAGATAATTTGTTTAGAAAAATAAGCCAAAAGTGGGGGTTTTAAAAAATTTACCATTTATTTTATTTTATTTCTCCTTATTTGTTTTACAACCAAGGATAGTGGGCGTATGAGTGCTTGTCGACAGAAGCAGCATTTGTTTAGATGGGGGGATGAGGTGGGTGTTGTCATCACCAAGTTGAGGAATAAAACAACAAAATTTGACACCAAACTTGAATTTGATAGACATCCATTCTATGCACACAAGGTCAAAGTCAGGGGGTTTATGAGTCGAATGAGTAGTCTCCATTTGAAATGATAGGCTACATATTTGTTAGTGTTAGAAAGTTTTTTTTCTCAATAATCATAATTGTCTAGAGCACCTTTATCTCCTACAAAGTTCGCTTATAATTAGCCCATCTAAAGAATATTTTTGTAAGAATATTAATTAAGATGGGCCATCATAGGAAATTTCGAAGCTAGCCCAACCACAACAAGGTCTCTCCTTAATTGGGCCTGACTTGAATCCAGTGACCTCTCTCTTTGACTCCACCGGACACTATTTTAGAAAAGTTGAGAAATAATAGCCAGTCTCAATATTTATAATTTCTAATTATATTCATCATTTCTTATTACTTCTTCACTTATTATTAGGGCTGAGTAATCGGTCAGTTGGTTGGTTTTGACCAACTTTTTGTCAACTGAAACCGCACCGATTAGCTGCAGGAACCAAACTGAAACTGTACCGATTAGCTGCAGGAACCGAACTGCACTGATACGAATCGGTTCAATTCGGATTGGATCGGTGCAGTTTTGATTGGTTCTGCACTGAACAAGTGGGAGTGGAACATGTACAACAAATACACGTCTAGCGCTTTGAGTAAATAGCATTGACCTATTAAATAACAACTGCTGCAGTACTATCTTGTGAATAAGTTTATAAAGATGAGTGCAACCATAAAAAGAGTAGTTACACCCAACTCCTATTTTACAAGTATGCAAATGAGTGGTTTCTCTTGTATAAGGATTCAAGACAATAATGTGAGGTGGCATAATTTAGAGAGAGAGAGAGAAATGGGAATGCTTAGTACCAAGCACAAATTTTAAGAGAGAGAGAGAGAGAGAGAGAGAGAGAAATGGGAATGCTTGGTACCAATCACAAATTTTGTACTTGATAGTGAGGTGGCATAATCCACTTCACTCATTCAAATGGGGACCACATTCACATGTATATGTGTGTACACACACACACACACACACATATATATATATATATATATATATATATATATAGATATATATATATATATATATATACATATATATATACATATATATATATATATATATAT
>NC_033800.1:120900284-120901533 GCF_001876935.1 Asparagus officinalis
GGAGCCTAGGGTGTCACCTTAGATTCACTTTTCCCATATATATATATATATATATATTCATTTATACAAATAGGAGGATCAGAGATTCACTGTTCATGTTACAGTAAATGCTACAGTAACATTTACTATAGTATTATTACTGTAGCTAATAATTAAGTAAAAATGTCACTGTAGCACACGGGTATACTGTAACATTTAAAAGGTACTGTAGCAGAGCGGGATACTGTAGCACTTCCAAAAAGGAGCCTAGGGTGTCACCTTAGATTCACTTTTCCCATATATATATATATATATATATTCATTTATACAAATAGGAGGATCAGAGATTCACTGTTCATGTTACAGTAAATGCTACAGTAACATTTACTATAGTATTATTACTGTAGCTAATAATTAAGTAAAAATGTCACTGTAGCACACGGGTATACTGTAACATTTAAAAGGTACTGTAGCAGAGCGGGATACTGTAGCACTTCCAAAAATTCAAATCATGCATATTAAAAAAGCTGGATTACTGTAGAAAAAAAAAACCGTGCTTTACACGGACCGCAAACTAGTATATATATATATGAGAAAATGGGTATACTTGGTACCAAGCACAAAAAGTTGTGTTTGATAGTGATGTGACATAATCACATCCACTCATTCAAATAGTTACATATTCTCATGCACTCCTCAACTCATGTGAATATGGTCCCCCATTTGAATGAGTGGAGGGAATTATACCACCTCACTACCATGCACAAAATTTGTGCTTGGTACCAAGCATACTCATTTCTCTCTCTCTCTCTCTCTCTCTCTCTCTCTTTCTCTCTCTCTCTCTCTCTCTCTCTCTCTCTCTCTCTCTCTCCTCTCTCTCTATATATAAGAGCTTTCTCAAGCTCACCACCCTGGCCCTCGCCCTCCTTATCGTTTCTGCCTCCGCTCAGGCCCCCAAGGCTCCCCTTGAGTTCGCCGCCGCCTCCCCTCCCCTCCCCTCCTCCACCCGTCCTCGTCGCCGTAGATCACCGCCGCTCCCCGCTGTAGATCGTCGTTGTCGAGACGCACAGAGCATTAATCCATTAGCTAGAAGAAGAAAAGAAAAAAAAAGTTTGACCAGCTTGTTTTCGTCGAAAGTTGCTGTTTTTATTGCTATCGAATCTATTACAACTTTAGTCGTTACAATAAACTCGAATAAAATAAAAAAAGTTGATCTTTTTATAAGATCTCCTTACACAATGAAAATAAAAAGTTTATAACTTTATCAAAC
>NC_033800.1:120902820-120933452 GCF_001876935.1 Asparagus officinalis
ATATATATATATATATATATATATATATATATAGAGAGAGAGAGAGAGAGAGAGAGAGTATGCTTGGTACCAAGCATACACAAAATTGGTGTTTGATAGTGAGGTGTCATATTCTCATTCACTCATTTTAATTTCCAACCACTCCCCAACCCATGTAAATGTGGGCCCCGATTTCAATGAGTGGAGGTGTATATATATATAGAGAGAGAGAGAGAGAGAGAGAGAGTATGCTTGGTACCAAGCATACACAAAATTGGTGTTTGATAGTGAGGTGTCATATTCTCATTCACTCATTTTAATTTCCAACCACTCCCCAACCCATGTAAATGTGGGCCCCGATTTCAATGAGTGGAGGTGGAGGAGAATATGTCACCTTACTACTAAACATACCCATTTTTATGCAACTTGTTGTAGGCATGCATTAACTTTTCATAAGCACAAGCGAGTTCATCAATAGATAAATCACATTCGGATTCGGACTAACATACCTCACTAGGGCTATCGCCTAGTGACCGTGTGCATAATGAAGCTCCAATAGAAGCACTTGAAGGGGAACCCGCCGGAACGCGTTGGATTTCCTTCAAGTTACCATGATGTGCCTCTGTATGTTTTCATAATGTATAAGCACTATCAAAACAAGCAAGTTTGTTAGAAATAGAAGTATCAAAAGCTTTAAGCATAGAATTCTAACAATAGTTTGTTCAAAACAAATTCTCTTATCATTTGTGCTCCATTTAGATTTATCTAATTTGGGCACAACATATGCACTATCAATAACTTCCCATAAATCGATATGTTTAGGTCAAGCAAATATTTTAAATCTAAACATCCATTTAGTATAAGAAAAATTATTAAACAAGGGAGCAACATTAATATCATAGCCTAAACTAGGTGCATCATTCATATCCATAATAAATATATGCAAGCAAGATGAAAATAATCTCAAAACTAGATTAGCAATATATCAAAACAATGATCTTTGACTCTAGGCGGTTAAACCTCAAATCAAAGAGCACCAAGCTTTGATACCAAGTGAAATTACCCTAGGGGGTGAATATGGTATATGTTAATCTAATCCGATATTAATACCAAATTAAAACTTATGAATAATATCTAAGCAAGTATGATATACAATAAGATATATGCAAGGATGACAAATAAACAATGGGCAATATAAACTATGAGACAATGGCGATATAGAAATATGATAAGCAATGAGCACAAGAATAATACGCCAAGACAAACATAAACACATAATATGATCACGGAGTTCGGTCACCCTTGACCTACTCCGCTCCTCACTCTCGAGGAGAATCTTCACTATCACAACCGATTTTCAACGTTCACCGAAAATGTTTATCACTCCACACAATCAGTTTTCTAGCTCACCGAAAACTTACACAATTCACACAATTGTAATCACATAATACACCCTCTAAGTGTTGGGCTAGCCCATGTTGACTTCCTCAAGTGCTCGGATTTACAACCTCTCCCTAGGCTTTACTATCGCCGCCACTCCTTTTGGAATCAACACTGTCTCTCACCACACACTCCTCTTGGTGTACTTGTGTATTACAATGTGATCTCATAATGAAAGCTCAAATACAAAGGGTTTGTTCTCTAATATAATGGGAGAATGAAATTAAGCTCACTCTTAATGTTACAACCCCATAACCCAATAATATATTATATGTGAAAATACTTAAGCTCAAGGGTGTGTGTATAACCAATGAGTATAAATAAAATAAAAACTTAAATTAATCTAGCAAGTAAAAAATATAACAATTAAAATATAAACAAGCTAGATAATGAGTTTAAAAAAACTTCTCTAAACAAAGAGGGTTGAAGAATTGAGGTTGAACTCCCTCAAGGATGAAATCAAGCTCTTCTCTTTGTGAAATTTTCTTCACACAAACAAACTTGTAAAACTCTTTAAAAACTTAAGCAAACTTGCCAAAACTTATTTTAAACTTTTCTTCATTAGTTCAAAAGTTTTTAGTAAGGGGTATATATAGGATCACAAACCAAAGCCCAAAAATCAAGAAAATATCACAAAACAACAAAATCTAGAAAACTAGTCGTTATTCCAACGGTCATCAGTTCGGTCGACCGGATGACACTGGTCGGTCGACCAAAGGGTGTCTATAGGTCGATCGAAATAAGGTTGACTGAGGAACCCTAAGAAATAAAGCTGAAAAAACTGATTCCGGTCGATCGATCGGCAGGGCTTGTTCGGTCGACCGAAAACTGACATATGGGATTTCCAGAAACCGAGTTACAGAAATTTGATTTTTAAACACTATTTAAAAATATCAAATAAATTCTAAAAAATGTAAAACTTTAGAAAATATTTATAAACATGAAAATGAACATGTTACAAAAAGAATTTTTCAAATTGCACTTCCCAATTGTGAAAATTCATCATTTTGCAAAATCGGTTGTAGGCATCAAAAATTACTTGTAGGTTCCCGCACGCGGCTCGAGACAAAGAGAAGACGATGAACGTAACTATTCGATCACAGAAGCTCATTTGATGATGACAAACGCATGAGGTGAGTCGATGGACCATGCGAAGCAACGGAATTTCGGAACAACAGAAATACGAATGGATTGGGAGCTGTACGTCGCTTATGAAAGACGAACCACCCCTCGTGTCCCATTCATTACACATATGATTCAATCATAGGAGCTTGTAGATCTCCTTGTCGGTTTTTTAACGCATTTTGAATCGCGTGATTTCGAGTTCGGATGACGAAAATACAGCGAAAATGGACGTAATTCTCAAAGCCAAACCTCGGCGAGACACCAAGAGGTGTCTCGGCCAAAGCTTGGCCAAGACACCAAGAGGTGTCTCGGCCCAAGGTTGGCCGAGACACCCACGAGTGTCCGTAGACCCAAAATTGCTATTTTTTGTTGTTTTGAGCCGTTTTTCGACGATTAACCGTCTGGATTCGCTTCAACTGATAAAATATCATCCATGAATGTGGTTAACTGATTACAATTGAGGATAAGGGGAATCGGTCATTCTTATCCAAAACAGTGACCCCGAAGCCTATAAATACAGCCCAAAAGCCTTTAATTTTTCAGATCTGGAATTCTCGAGCATCGGCGAAGCCCTGCTGAATTGAGAACTGAAGAGCCACGAATTCAGAGAGGAGGAGACTTCAGCGAATTCTTCAGCATAAAGAAGAGGAGTTCATCATATCTGCAGTCTGGTTCTTTGCCTTGAGATTGCCCCGTTGCAGTAATCTCGAAAAGAGTAATTATCTCGCTGTTGCCAAGATAATTACTTCGGTTTCGTGATTCCTTCGTGAATTAACGAAGTTCCGGATCTGATCTAGTCATTTGGTGGTCCACGGATATGAACATCCCCGTCACAGGCCAAGATCCCACACAAGCAGCAGGCGATAAACATCCGTTGTGCTGTTTGATGAGAGTTATACTTTTTTGTTTTCATTGTGTAAAGGTCTTATAAAAAGACTAACTTTTATTTTCATTGTAACGTTTGAAGTTGTAATAAACACAACAATGAACAAATTGTCTTTCTCCCCAAACAAGCTGGCGACCACAGTGGGAGCCAACAGTCTCGTCACCGAGGCTATCGTGCCACAGCTGATGATCAAGATCCCCGTGGCTGAAGAGGTCGAATACGAGTTCGACCAACAGAAGTTCGAGGAGTACGTCTCCTCCTCCTCCCCCTCCGGGTCTGCCTCTCCTCACAAGCGCAAAAAGGTCTCCTCCTCCCGGAAGATCCGTTGGTCTTCAGATCTGAGGACTCAAGAAGGTGGTCTCCCCGCTATCACTGCTGTAGATGCACCTCGCAACGATCCGCTGGCGTCCAATGAAGCCAGATCTGCAGATCTAAACTCCTCTTCGATCAAGGAGTCGACTACTAAAGACGCGCCAACTCTATCAAAGAGATCACGTCAAAGGTAACGCCAATGCCTCACACGCTAATTCGCCAAGGTTTTAGATCAAGTGGACGAACTCCGTTACCAAGCGGATCTGGAGTTCAGAAAGCACCAAGTGGTTAAGCCATCTCCATAGCAAGCTTCGCGAACCTCCTCCCAACTACCTACTAACGAATGGGTTCGTGTCAAATGGAACCGTTCTACTCTTGAGGAGCATATTCAGAAGAGTCACGCACTTCTTGCGCATGCCCAGATCCTTGTGCGAAAAGCACAAGAAATGCAAAATGAAGAGGCGGTTAAGAGATCGCCGAGATCCAAACAAATTTTGATGCCAAAGGCCAAATCAACGCTTAAGGTAAAAGCAAGCAATGTTGCTCCCCAGCCTTCGTCAACTTCGGATCCGAAGATCAAGGCAAAAGCAAGCAACGTTTAAGGTAAAAGCAAGCCTACGACGACGTAGATCTCTCCAAATTTAGAATTCCGTTGAAGGGTCGCCTTGGTCCTTTACACGAAGATCAAGGCAAAATGCCTGTTAAGAAATGCTTGGGACCGTTGAAGGAACCCCGAGCAACCATCCAGACTGGGGGTTGTACGCGACATCGTAACAAGTTGATTCCCGTAACAACCCACGTGGAGATGCCTGCACAAAACCAGGAGCCCGTTAAAATTTTATCCTCACACGGGTGTGATTCCAAACGCGTGACTCCTGCTAAAGCCAATAAAGCACTATCTATTCAGAAGAAGACGCACCGAATAGACGATAATGTTCCATCTGAGGAATCAAACCAACAACCGATAGGTTACTCTGACCGCAACGTCGATGAGTTGTATTATCGGACCGGGGGTAAATCTCTAAAGAGAAGTACCCGGAAAGCGGACTCTCACTGTCCATGTACCAAACTTATCATGGCAGTATTATCAACGTGTAGCTGCCCCAAGACTGCTCCACAGAGGGTCTCGGTATTTGAAAGGATCTCTACCAGAACGTCCAAGTCCAAACCAATGTGTTTCTATAAAAAAGATCAGCTGCGTAAGATGATGAACTCCCAAAGGTCACCATCAATATGGTCGATAAGGAGAAGTCAACACGAAGTTTCAATCTCCGACATTTTTTGGACATATCCCAATATATAACTCGGTTACGCGCAGGAACTACTAGGCGTAGGGGCTATCAGAGGATGAATAGTGGATTATCCTCGAAAGATGAAGCATCAGATGCGAACTCTGTCATCGTTTCTGACAATACAGTATCCAGCATAGGACAATCCCACGAGGCATTTATGGTCAACACCGAGCAATTGGCCAAAATCATCGAGGATGCCTTGGCTAAGCAAAAAGAGAACTTTAAGTTCGAAATGAAAATGGCTATGTTGCAAATGAGGGAAGAGCATGATCACTAGATCAGAGCCTTGTCGAATCAGATAGGTTAATCCAGTTGTCGCAACAATGTTAGTCAAGCAGCTAGCGATTCAGATGTGGATGAACACCTCGATGCAGATAACCCTCCCGTTGACCAAAACGCTAGGAGTGGCCCCACTGAGAATAACAATGTCGGGGATGGTCCCGCCAATAATGACAACACTGGGGGTGACCCCATTATTCCTCCTCAAAATCGACCAAGGAGGGATACAAGCGAGGATAAAAAGATAAAAGACCTCGAGAGCAAAGTCAACGCTCTGATGTCTACTCGATAGGTGAAGAAGACCGGTATTCCGTGTCCTTACCCAAGAGAGTGGGATTCAATACCGTATCTGGTGAAGTTCAACCTGATCAACTTCACACCATTTAATGGAAAGGGTTCCCCCACTCAGCATCTAATCTACTTCAAGTCTCACTTGAGTGTGATTTCTGGGAATGAATCCCCGATGGTTCGGTCATTCGTCGGCACCCTTCGCGAAGCTGCCTTCAATTGGTACCGCCATCTCAAACCTGAAAGCATCAACAGCTGGGACGACCTGGAGAACTTGTTCCTCACTCACTTTTTTGATGATGACGCCGAGGTGTCAATCAGGACACTCTTCGATGAGAAACAGGAATACGACAAGACGGTCGACGACTTCGTCAAGTGCTTACGGAATAAGACGATGAACTGCCGAGATCCGATCACAGAGGACTTCATCCTCAAAACCTGTCATAACAACTTCTCTTTGGACATGTTAGAAGTTATGAGAGCAGCACCGTCAAGCATCTGGAAAGAGTTGAAAGTGCGCGGAGAGCAGGTCGAGTGCTTTCTCAGAAGGAAGAAACCCGAGAGAAGCCAACTGATGGCTAACCCTCCAAACTCAAGCTTCGTCTCCCGTGGTAAGGGGAAGGCGCATGCAGCAATTGTTGATATTAATCAGACGTCACAACAACAACCCCGAAGACAGCAAAAGACTTCAGATTCAAGACTCCAAAAGGAGTACTCCTTCAAGGACGAAGACGTTCCAGCCATTTTCGAGTCCCTCCTCAAAAATAACAAGATCAAGTTACCACCTATCGCAGATCAGGAGGAAGCTGACAATACTACGGATCCGAAGTACTGTGCTTACCACAGGAGGATCCTTCATCCTACCAAGGCTTGCTTCGCTCTCAAGAATAGCATCTAAACCTTGGTTGAAGCTGGCGTCATAATGCTCAATTAAGTCGAATAAAGACTATGACAAGTATAAGAGTATAAACTGCTCCTTCCGAGACTCTAACAAGTATAAGAGTATAAACTGCTCCTTCCGATACTCCGAAGAGTATATGAGTATAAACTGCTTCTCAATACTCCAACAGATATACGAGTCTAAACTGTTTCCTTTCTTTCACGGGAAGTTCCTGGAAGAATATCATATGTGATATTCTTAAGGATAACCCGACCATTCAGCTGAGTATAATGTTAGACCCAGTTTCATAAAAAAGCTGGGGGTTGATGTAATGGGAAGTTACCGGAAGAATGTTACATGTAATATTTTTAGGGATAACCCGGTCACTACAAGAAGGTGATGAATAAGAAACTCTCACACAAACTCCCGCTACGTCGGTGCACTCAACACCCCTATTTTTAGAGTCCGGACATAGTACTCAGAATTTTAGTCTCCTGATCATTGACAATTGTCAAACCCCTTCGTGATAAGTATTTGTCACTTAACACCAGGGACTCTCTTCGAGTGATTTGTACGAATCAACACTCCTATTGTAATTTGTACTCCCACTCTCACTATTCATTTGATCAAACATTCCTATAGTTAGGACCACAACCAAAGCCAAAATCTCCTCTCGATTCCTTCCATGAATGAGAGGTCCACTTTCAAATCGAATGATCAAACTTTCTTACAGTTAGGGTCACCACAAACTCCTGCTTGGTCAAACCTTCCTACAGTTAGGTCCAAAACCACAATTCACTCTCGATAAACGAGAAATTTATCTTTAGTTCGGTAATCAAACCTTTCGACGGTTAGGATTATCCGAATCTTTTCGATTCTTGAAGTGGAGATCACACTCTTAGTTTCACTCTTTAAATTCTCGATGTGGAGATCCCACTTCGAGTCTACTTTGCAACTGGAGATAGAATATAAAATTCTTCCTCTTCGATTTTAGGAGAGAGATTATAAAATTCTTCCTCTCTTATTTTGGGTTCGTCTTTATCCCAAGAGAAGACACCATCCTTTAACTCCAAAATTCGTGGTTCACACGCATGGGGAATTTTATCCCGAATCCTAAGAATGGATAAGTCAAAGCCTAACATGCTTTATCAGTTTAGTCTTTCACCGATTGAAGAAGACATCAAAATCCAAGTCTGGGGAAGTTTATCCCAAAACCTAAGTAGGGATAAGTCAGCGCCTAACACGCGTTGCCGGTTAGTCTTTGACCGTAAAAAGGATGAAAGCTCACATATTCGACATTATGGTAGGTGGTTATTCAACTCCAAAATCCGCGCTTCACACGTGCAGGGAATTTTATCCCAAATCCTAAGAAGGGATAAGTCGACGCCTAACACGCGTTGCCGGTTTAGTCTTTTACCGATTGAAGAAGACACCAGAATCTAAGTCTGTGTAAGTTTATCCCGAAGCCTAAGTAGGGATAAGTCAGCGCCTAACACGCGTTGCCGGTTAGTCTTTGACCGTAAAAAGGACTAAAGTCCACATATTCGACATTGTGGCAGGTTGTTATTAATAACACCATAATCCGTGCCTAACACGTACGGGGAATTTTATCCCAAATTCTAAGTAGGGATAAGTCAGCGTCTAACACTCGTTGCCGGTTTAGTCTTTCATCGATTGAAAAAGATATCAGAATCTGAGTCTGTGAAATTTTATCCCGAATCCTAAGTAGGGATAAGTCAGCGCCTAACACGCATTGCCGGGTAGTCTATTCCTGTGAAAAAGATGAAGTCTACGTATTCAATATCGTAGCACTAAAAGAGTTAACTCTTTTAGCATAACGTTATATGCAGAACGGATTTAAACAATCTGTACGCTAGCCCGACTCAAATGGTAGTCGGTAAAGGCACATCAAATCCATTGATGGTTGAGGATTGGCAAAAAATCCTAAGTCTACGTCTAACACGCATTGTCGGGTAGTCTATTCCCGTAAGAAAGACGAAGTCTACGTATTCAATATCGTAGTACTAAAAGAGTTAACTCTTTTAGCATAACGTTACGTACAGAACAATTTTAAACAATCTGCGCGCTAGCCCGACTCAAACAGTAGTCGGTAAAGGCTCATCAAACCCGTTGATGTCTGAGGGTTTGCCAAAAATCCTATACTTATAAGAGTCATTGACGCACCAGCTTCATTAGTTGGTCTCGTGGCTTAAGGATCTAATAACTTCATGATAAAATCCATACATGCAGATGAATCAGCTTTAATAGTTGGTCCTATAGCCCCGACATTTGGGACCGCCACGCTCCAACGCCTTAAGAGCTTAAACAGTGTAAACTCCAGCAAACATAGGAGTATAAACTATGTTAACACCGGTTAACACGTTACAACAAAAGGATAACGTCGGTCAACACACTACAGTAAAGGTCGATGTCGGTCAACGCATTAGTAATTTTGCCAAAATAAGGTAAAGGATGATTACAGGGAGTTCAATCACATTCAGATATGAATATCTGACGAAGATGATCAGTTCAAAGTCAACTCAATGACACGAGCTAAATTCAGAAACTTACGCATCAACTTCAGTTCAAGATTTTGACAACGGTCAGACGATAAACGCAGTGTCGGAAGAACTTTATCTATTCGACAAAACACTGAATAGACTAAAGGCTGAAGAAGTCAAGAATTGAAGCAGTTCATAGGTCCCTCTACGAGATTAAGGAAATGGCCTATCTTATCAAAAGCATTCCAGACTCTTCTATAAAAGAATGAGTCTAAAATACTTTGAAGGGGGTATCTGTAGGCATCAAAAATTACCTGTAGGTCCCCGCACCCGGCTCGAGATAGAGAGAAGACGATATGTCACGCCCCGCTTTCCAAAATACCCAGGAATCGGAGCGTGAACAAGCCCGCGACGTATTAGATCAAGGAGAATAAATAAAAATAAATGTTTCTCCTCAACCTAATACGCTAAGCGTCTGGAAATAAGTACAATGCGAAGTCACAGGTCCCCGATCACAATCAGCAAGAATATAATAGACAAACTCAGAATAAAAATACCATATCACAAATGGGATAACAACCGAGACATAAAATACGGGTCAAACATGCCCTTATACAAATCTGAACAAATGAATACTGAAGAGATACAAAATACACAATGCGAAAAACGATACGATAACAAAAACAACAAAAGAACGTACAACTGAAATTCACAAATCAACATGAAAACACTACTAAATCATGATAACATAAAGCATCCAAAATCGATCAGGTAACGAGTCATGCAGCTAGCGATCAGACTAATCATCCAAGTCACAAGGGCATACACTAGATGGAATTAATACTTAAAAATCCACAACAAGAGACGTAGTACGTCGAGCGAAATAATCCAAACAAGGAAACCCTCATGTATATACCATATGTCTCAAATTATAGATAATTAAATATTAATCTCGATCTATGTGTGAAAAGAAGTACAATCGACCTACATCTCACAAGAATCATACTTAGCCAAGAATCAAGGTCATGTAACTAACTATCCCATCACTCATCTCAAATAATCAACAATCGCAATATCACTGCTCCTCAGACCCACCCCAGGCCGACACAAGGCTCTGGCGCGAGCCTGGAAAATAATCAATAATCTCGATATCACCGCACCTCAGACCCACCCCAGGCCGACACAAGGCGCTGGCGTGAGCCTGGAAAATATATCAACAATCTCATCCGATCACTGAACCAAGGATTCTCTATCTCAACTCTTCTCGCTTTTCTAAGTCGACAATCATAATCCACATTATAACTCGGGTTCACCACCTAAACTCAGTCAACACACCCACACATGTCACTAGGTTTGTTCATGACGCACAATGCCACTAAGTCATGAACTACTAAGGTTCTCAAACACAACAAGACGATATTAATAACATTAATTTCACGTAACCACATCATAACATGTCGAATACAGTAAAATATTCACAACCATGAATGTAATCATGAACAGCAACTATGTAATTCAGAAAATAATTCATTTTCTAAAATAATTTCTTTTAAAATTATTTTTAATTATAATAATCCAAAATATTCTCTTTTCCAGAATAATTTCTTTTAAAAATATTTCTCATCAATTATTATTCTAAAATAATTCCTTTTCTCAAAAATAAATTCTTTTTAAATATTATAAATTCTCTAAAATGATTCTGTTATTAAAATAAATTCTTTCACTTCATTATCTTTATTCTAAAAATAATATTTATCACACAACTATGATTTAATCAATATTATTCAGCAAACAACCCACACAGATAATCATATTACAACTAATCTACACATATAATTAATAATTATTGAAAATAACAAGGAGAGGCGGGATCTTGCCTCAGAATTTTGTCGAACAAATCGTCGCGGGTCTGATCTGAGCGCGGGTAGAGCACGGCGTCCGAGGATGAAATTGATGAAGGAAATACGAGATTTAAGGGGAAATTTTGGGAGAAAATCAGCATAATTTTAGGGAGAAAATCAGAAAAAATCAATATAAAATAATTATTATCAATAATAATAATATCAATAATAAAAAAATAATATTAATAATAAAAAGATTTACCGTAACAATTAAATTTATAATTAACAAAACTATTAAAATAAATATAAAATCAGATTTTTAAATCGTAGCAAAATCTAGAAAATCGAGAAATACAAATACTCTTTTAAAAATAATAATTAAATATTTAAAAAAAATACTAAAATTTTATTTTAACTAGTATCAAAATTCATGGTCCTTACAAGGTGTGGCGGCGTGAACACGAGGGGAAGAAAGAGAGGGGTTTATATAACATATATATATATATTATATTAGGGTTAGGGTTAGGGAATTTAAAACAAAAATAATTAAAATAAATAATTATGGGTACTCAAAAATTAAACTAATTACGGAATAATTATCTACAAATAAAAACATACATATTGTGCTAAAACAACAGTTGATACGAAATAGTCAAAATATACCCATATTGTACAATTAAACGAGAATAATTCATAAATAAAATATATTTACTTATATTTAAAATCAAACAATTATGGGATAATTATATATACAGTAAAACATACAAGTTATACTAATACGACAGATAATATTCAACAATAGAATTAATACAACAAATTATACAAATAATACGTAAATAATAATACAACGTATTATACGAAAATATACGTAATAATAATAATAATACCTCGTATTATTCAAGGTGATACGTAATAGTACCGATAACGTAACAGATAAATTCTAGAAATTTTTACTACATTAAATAAATTTATAAATATTAATATCATTTAAATAAATATCAAACTTAAAATTTAAATCATAGAAAATTGTAAAAATTTGAGAAAAATATAAATACACTTTTAAAAATCATAATTAAATATTTTAAAATACCAAAAAATTATTTTAACTAGTATAAAAATTCACGGTCATTACACAATAAATATTGCTATTCGAGTCACAGAAGCTCATTTGACGATGACAAACACATGAGGTGAGTCGATGGACCATGTGAAACAACGGAATTTTAGAACAACGGAAACACAAATGGACCGGGAGCTGCACGTCGCTTACGAAAGATGAAGCGCCCCTCATGTCCCATTCATTTCACATATGATTCAATCATGAGAGCTTGTAGATCTCCTTGTCGGTTTTCCGATGCATTTTAAATCATGTGATTCCGAGTTCGGATGACGAAAATACAGCGGAAACGGACGGAATTCTCAAAGCCAAACCTCAGCGAGACACCAAGAGGTGTCTCGCCCAAAGCTTGGCCGAGACACCAAGTGGTGTCTAGGCCAAAGCTTGGTCGAGACACCAAATGGTGTCTCGGCCAAGGCTTGACCGAGACACCAAGTGGTGTCTAGGCCAAAGCTTGGTCGAGACACCAAATGGTGTCTCGGCCAAGGCTTGACCGAGACACCCACGAGTGTCCGTAGACCCAAAAATACTGTTTTTGGCTGTTTTGAGCTATTTTTCGACCGTTAATCGTCTGGATTCGCTCCAACTGATAAAATATCATCCATAAACGTGGTTAAGTGGTTACAACTGAGAATAAGGAGAATCAGCCATTCTTATCCGAAAACAGGGGCCCCGAAGCCTATAAATACAGCCCCAGGGCCTTCATTTTTTCAGATCTGGAATTCTCGAGCGTCGACGAAGCCCTGCTGAATTGAGGACTGAAGAGCCATGAATTTCAGAGAGAAGGAGGAGACTTTAGCAAATTCTTCAGCATAAAGAAGAGGAGTTCGTCATATCTGCAGCCTGGTTCTTTACCTTGAGATTGCCCTGTTACGGTAATCTCGAGAAGAGTGATTATCTCGCTGTTGCCGAGATAATTGCTTCAGTTTCGTGATTCCTTCATGAATCAACAAAGCTCCGGATCTGATCTGATTATTCGATGGTCCACGGATATCAACGTCGCTGTCACAGGCCAAGATCCCACGTAAACAGCGGGCGATAAACATCCGTTGCGCTATTTGACGAGAGTTGTACTTTTTTGTTTTCATTGTGTAAAGATCTTATAAAAAGACTAACTTTTGTTTTCATTATAACGTTTGAAATTGTAATGAACACAGCAATGAACAAATCGTCTTTCTCCCCAAATATCGGTCAAAATACGAAATCTCAAAAACACATGATTTTGACAAAATGATTTTAAATAAGTTTTAAACTTCTTTTAAATGGATTAATAGACTTTATAAAAGATATAAACCAATATTGTTAAGTCTATAATCCTCAAACACAATATTTTCCAAAACAGAGATGATAAATATGAAACGAGTATGTATGTATATACATATAACTATTTGTTTCATATTTATATGAATAAGCTTGAAGGCTGTAAAATGAAAACGTGTATGTGTAAAAACGTTGAGCTTTTAGTATTAATACATAAAGTACAAAACCAAACTAGAAACAATATACCTAAGCTAAAAGTCTTCATTTGAGCTCGATGTTGAACGATTCTCAGCTTAGTAGGGGATGAAGCACGATGTCGTATTTGACTTGAATTGCGACGGCTTCACTCCAATTTCCTTCCATCCTCCAATGGATATGATCGTGTAGGCACAAGTCTAACCAACCTTTGACTGAGGATCTTTGTGTAGAATACCTAACAATCAAATGAAAACACTCGACAAATATTGTTAGGAATTGTTTGTTAATCATCAAAACTAGATTAGATAGTAGGCTCATAAACATGAGACTTAACACACTCAATCTCCATTTTTTAAAGTCACAAACAACATTGCCAACCTCTTGAAGGGGAAAAAATTACTGGTAACATATGAAGAGATGGACACACACAAATGTTAATTTCAAAATTTTCAAACAAAGTGCATTATCTTTGTGCATTAGTCCAATCATCCTCCATTGGCATTCCGTCACCTACATGACCATTATTAAGTTCATATTTAAAAAATGGATCATCTTCACCATACCTTTCTTAAGCTTTTTCATATTTTTAGTTGTGTCCAACATAAAAAAGGTAGAGTTCCACCTAATGCACACATCCAAACACAAATATAAACTAAATTTAAGTTTTTCAAGTTCAATGCAATTATTAAATTTAGCCAATCTTGATGGAGTCTGTCTCACATATATAACGGTTGAACGAACTCGAGCAATTGAGACTCCCAAGTCTTTAAGCCCATCACTAATGACAAGATTAATAATATGAGCAATAGAGCTCATTTAAAGGTATCTTCTACCTAACATTGCCCCTACCTATTTTTTAACCCTCTTCTTTCGGTATGTAATCATCGTGTTATTTGAGCTATCATTATCAACAGTGATAGTGAAAATATTCTCAATTCCTCAGTCTGCTAAGCACTTCTCTGTCACCTTCCCAAAATCATCTCCCCTACGACTAGAAATTGGATTAAAGTTTATTATTATTTTGTTCAACTTCTAATCATCATCGATCCAATGTGCATCCAAACACATATAGTTAACATTTTGGATGGAAGTCCATGTATATGTGGTAAAACACACTCTTTGGCATGTAGCCTTCAATAAATTCTACAAGTTTTTTTCCTATCAAGATAAATCTCGTAAATCTCTTTGGATGTCCAACGAGAAGGAACATAAAATCTAGGGCAAATAGCGAAGATAAAATATTGTAGTTCGATACCCTATACCAATTTAAATGAAAGCTCATCAGCAACAATAAAACAACCGAGGGCTTTTCTTACAGCTCTTTCATCATAACTCTAGTTACCTAGACTTCACATCTTATCACTACCACCCAAAATCACGTTGCAAACTCAATAGTTTTTGCCTGTTGCCAATTTACGTGGAGTTTTTTTACAGGTTTCCGTGTGATTATGTAAACATGTAGTTCCATTTTTGTTTGCATGGGCAAAATGTTCCTTTGATAGCAATTACATTTTGCCTTAGGATCATTGTTCTTATCCTTAAACATTGTTCTTATCCTTCAATTCTGTGAAGTGATTCCATACCTCTGATCTTTCTTTTATTGACTTTCTTTTATTTTGGATCTTCTGTTAAGAGGAATTAGCATCCACTTGATTTCTAGTTGTACTGACATTTTTACTTTCCTCTAATGGAACTCGAACCTATAAAATCAACCAATATATAAACATCTTTAAGTTGTCATCTCAAAACAATGTGAGATTTTTATAAGTAGGTGTCCTACTGTAGATAAAAGTGATCCAATAATATACTTTATCAATAATCTCTATTCTCGGACAATTGAATTTAATTTATAGAAGTAAATTTATGTGATATAATTAATTAGTTTAATTAAAATTGTTGCGCACATGCCACACATTAGACATGTGATGTGAGAACTAAGAACGTGTGAATTAAATTTATATTATATAGATAAGCCATGTAGTTCTTTTTAGCTTAGATCTTTTGAAGATATTCATGTACACATCAATTTGATTTTTAATCTCTTTCATCATTGACTCTTGACCATCAAAATCAAACATGAATTTTCAATAAAAAAACTATCAAAACTTTGAAAGATATTTATGACTCCTGTGATGACAAGTCCAATATCAAAGATGGATGTTGAGGAGGTTGTGGACCTTGTGGTTGCTCTACCATGATAAAGTTATCGAAGCATCATAGAGATCAGAATTTTTAGTTGCAAAGTTTTTAAGGTTTACTGCTAGGAAAGGAGATGAAGAAGATGAGTGTGGGAGACGAATGGTTTCTTCATTTTTGTGTGAATAAATTGGAGAAAATATGTCACGCAATTAGCAATTAGTTAACTTAAACACGATCTCAAACTTAAATGAGTTTTGATATATTATGACCTTATAATTCAAAACCACACTCAATACAGTAAATCACGAATACATTATATATCGATCAATTCGGATAAGTCGAGTCGAAAATTTGTCAAACCTGCCCTAACCAAAAAAATAATAATTTAAACTGACCCGAATTGCCAAAATTTTGGCAGTTCGGGTGGTTTCTTTGGTTTCGGCCTAATTATGCTCTAGCCTACTTATTATGTATGAGCTATTAACTATGCATTTATTCCCTTGCCATTTTTTGAGTAACAAATGTCTGCTTAAATAACTGGGGGCTGGGTTTACAGATGGAATGCAATATTGTTACGATCAGTAACAAGGTCAGGCTTTCCAAACACGCTCAGTCCATTTTATTAGGGGGGGTTATTTGTTGGTGTAATTTTGGGGTAAGTAGGATAATTTTTGGAACTTTACTTTATGGTGTTATTCATTGGGACAATGAGATTGAGATTTTACTTTAATGTGTTATTAATTGGGACAATGAGATTGAGACAGTTACCCCCACTTTTCTCAAAATTATCCCACTCTTATACAAACTTTTTGTCCCAACCTTTAAAAATTACTCCATTCTTAACTTTGGGACAATTATGAGGAAAGTGAGATAATTTTAAAGCACTAATTTATTAAATATCTAATATATGTTAATTGTATTATAATATATAATAAATCTTAATTATATTATATTATAAAATTCTATTATAATGTATAATAAAATATTATATAATTATCTAATATAACATTATTACAGATTGGTTAATAATATTTTTATATTATAATATTAGTATTATAATATTATAATATTACTTTATATTATTTAGTATATATTTTATTAGTTAGAATGAAAATATTATTGTAGTATATTTATGACATAAAATATTATATTATATAAAATAGTTGTTTATATATTTAATATAATTAATATATTAATTATAGTTAATTTATTATATAATAATTTACATATTTGTCTATTTTATACTTTATTAATAATTAATAGTCTTAAATATATTGTTAATGTTATGGTAGTATTATAATATTAAATAAATATTTATTACTATAATAAAAATTATAATAAATTACTTATTATTACAAGTATGATAATATATATATAAAATTAAATATATATTATATTATTTTAATAATATTTTTAATTAATAATTTTTATCATATTAATAGTATATTATGATTATTATAAATATTATATTTTAATAAAGAGCCATGTCATCAATTATTCTATTTTAATTATAGTAATTATCTTAAAATAAAATAAAATATTATATTTTTAATAATAATTTAATATTTTAAATAATATTATATTGAATTCAACAAAATATTATAATATTTGGTTAAATATTATATTAAATATATTATTTGTATATTATATCAATTATTATAGAATATATCATATTATTATAATATATTATATTAAATTAATTAATAACTATAAATATAGTTATAATTAATTAGTAATTATAATATAATATATTATAGTTTAGTATAAAGTAAAATATTATATTATATTATATTATAATAACATACCAAATAATATGCTAAACCAATTAGTTAAATTAATTTAGACTTAATTGATAGATAAATATTGTATTTTAATAGGGTGACATATCATCAATTATCTCACATGAATTGTCAAATCAAAGCTTTAAATTGTTCCATTATCCTAAATTGTCTCACTTTACACTACTTAAAAATATCCCGAAGGGATAAATTTGTTCCACTAGAATAATTATCATACTTAGCCCCAACTTGTCCCAACCAATAACCCTATTTAGCCAATTTATCAAAACAAATTATAAAAAAAAGAACTAAAGAAAAAGTAAGTAAAAAAATCGAACAGCAAGTTCTAATCCGACGGTCAGGATCCATCGTGTCCGTACACTCGCACGTTATTCACGAGAAACGCCGCCGCTACCGAAGAAATGACTTCCTCTAATTACAATCCTACCCCTATATCCGTTCATAATTTATTAACCGCAATAAATTATTTAAAAAAAAGGAAAAAAAGGGAAAAAATGCATTTTTATTTCCGATATAGCAAGAACCCCTGAAACCGAGCAAAAGTTGCTCTCTGAAAACTTGACGAAATTGGCAAACAATCAGAAGAAAATCCGGAGAAGAAATTCCAAATGGTTTCAGATGGCGAGCTCGTGGATCGCCTGCGATCGTTCCTTCGGGCCTCCGATCTCAACACGACGACCACCACCGGCGCCGTCCGCCGCCAGCTGGAGGCGGACTTCAATGTCGATCTCAGCGAGAAGAAGGCCTTCATCAGGGAGCAGGTCGATCTGTTCTTGAGCGAGCTCGAGAACGAGAAGAAGGAAGAAGAAGAGAAGGAGGAGGAGAATGATGAGGAGGAGAATGGAGTGAAGGAAGAGGAGGAGGAGGAGGAAGAAGAAGACGAGGAAGATGAGGAGGAGGAAGAGGAGAGGAGCAATGGAGGGAGAAGCAGAAAGCGAAGGTGAGCTCAGTTTTCTTTCAAATTAGGGTTTCGTTTCCCCTAATTTGGGTTCTAGGTCATATGCATGTTTAAGTTTTGTGCATTCTGGTGGAATTTGGGAGTGGCTGTGATTAGTTACTATGTATGGTTGAGGTGAAACAAAAGGATTTTATTTTGAACTGTAAATATGTAACTTTTCTAAAAAATTTTAAATTTGTCAAATTAAGGTTAATTCTAACCATTGTGAGAACAGGTGATTATTGTCTGAGGTGCACAAATAGTTGGTTTTATGATTAATGAAGTTATGAACTAGACCTGCAGACTTTTTGCCTTTTTCCATTTTGATGGCCTATGATACTCTGAAATTCTTTAGTTTAAGTTTACGTTGCCAGATGCATTACATGTTTATGGATGTAATGGTGTTTCCAACGTACTTGGTTAGATGATTATTAGAGATATGAACTAAACTTGCAGACTTCTACCTTTTCCCATTAGAATGATCTGTGATACTCTTGAAACTATAGTTTAAGCTTAGTTTGCCAGCTGCATTACATGTGTAGGATGAAATGATGTTTCGAACATAGTCTTAATTAGAGGAAGAAGTGATACATCAGGCACCCCTTTGAACTTTGATATGTAGTAGGAATCATGCGTAATATTAGTTTCGATAAATAATATGTATGTCTTAAATAGAACAAAGAGGAATGTTACAATAGCATTTTCTCTCTTTACTTTATATATACAAATAGATTATAGAGAAGAAGAGAGAGAAAGGAGGATAGATGCTCATTCGATTCAGTAACTTTCGGGGGGCGAAGACATCATAGTATTTACAATTTAAGGCTCATA
The DNA here is from genome assembly GCF_001876935.1 of Asparagus officinalis. Lineage (NCBI taxonomy): Eukaryota > Viridiplantae > Streptophyta > Magnoliopsida > Asparagales > Asparagaceae > Asparagus > Asparagus officinalis. Next base: position 120,921,925 of record NC_033800.1, read on the forward strand.
GGAGCTAGGTTAGGATTTTTACGTAAAGAATGCTTGCACTAGAGACACTGTTGTGTTTGATTGACATGCAGATCACCCCAACTCCACTTTCCTTGGCTTTTACAACATAAAATATAGGTAGATAGGACAATTTCTTCTACATAAGACAAATAGAGTACTTACGCATTTCATTTCTAGGACACTTCCATTTTCTCTTCGATGCACCATACATCTTTTAGGATGAAAATTTAAGGGTGTGTTTGGTAATCGAGGTGTTTGTTTTTGTTGTGTTTTTTAGAAAAACATAATGCCATGGTTTTTTTTTTCAAATATGTTTTGAAAACACCATTTATAGTTATTATTTATAAAACGGTGGCGGCCGGCCGGCGGACGGCGCGACGGGAGCGCGGTCAAGACAGACGCGTCCCGGCGGTCGTGGTCAGTGAGCAGGTCAAAGCAGCGACGGCTGACTGGCGGGTGGCACGGGCGGCGGGCGGACGAGCGGGACTAACCAGACGACGACCGTCGGCTGCCGACAGCCGGCGATGGGCGAGCGACGGGCGGGTGGCGGGCGACGAGCGGGTGGAGCGGCGGGGCAGACGACGAGCGCGTCGCCGGCGCGGTGCTCGGCGGATGGTCGGTAGGCGGATCGGTAAGCGGGCCGGTGGCTAGGTTAGCCTGGTGAGAAGATAGGAACGGTGGCGGGTGTAAGGGGCGGGCGGCGGAGATAAGGAGGCGGGCCAGGCAAGTGGCGGTAGGCCGACGATGGGCGGCCCGGATGATAAGGCGGCTGATGTCAGCCGGGCAGGGGCGCGAGGCTGACTAGTCGCTAAGCGGCGGCTGACATCAACGGCGGGCAGGCGGCAGGGCGATTGCGGATGACGTGCCTGCTGCCCGGGTGGGCGTAGAGGCGGCGAGCGGCGGGCCGGGACGAGCGGGTGGGGGGGCGCCTACGGCGAGCGACAGGCAGGGGCGATGGCGACTTAGATGAAAAAACGGAATCTTAAAACACCTTTTTGGTGTTTAGAGAAAAATGTTTATTTTTTGAATTTTGTAAAGGGGCAAGTCAAAAAAACGTCCCGGTTGCTAAACGCGTTTTATTGTTTTTGTTAAAAATAAAAATAGAAACGACAAAAACTCCACGGTTGCCAAACGCTCCCTAAGAGAATAGGTCAGCATATAAGTTATAGATGGTTAGAATCAAGATGAGGAAGCTAAGGTTTCAGAGTCTCTGCCCTCCTTCTCCCTTTACCTCCCTCTCTTTCCTTTCTCCCTACTTCCTGTCCGCAGGTAAGTGTGACTTTCATTGAGTTTTGCCAGTGAAAATCTCATGAGGATGTTTCTACTTCTATTTTCCAGATACTTGTTTTGTTTTCGTGTAATTATGTCCATTGTAGCTTATATCATCAAATGGATTAGATCAAAACTTGAATGGGTTAGATCATTTTAGTGTGGAAAAGACTGCTGAGTATCAATCTATTTCTTAGTACTGAAATAGAGAATAAATTAAGAGGATAATAACAAGATACTAGACAATAATCAGGAAAATGCTAATTGTGTTGACAACCTCACTGCAATTTCACAAGCTTCAACATTCACCATGGTAACAGGGAAACTATCAATTCTCACTTGTAACTAGAAGGTCTGCAATCCTCATTGTTGTAATCTTGCTTGTCAAGCTTACATTAACTGCAACAGGCCGAAAAACTTATGCTTGAATGCTAGTGGAGAAGTTGAAGAGAGGATGAGAAATGAAAAGTGAAGTTGAAATGGATACCTAATCTGCACTATTGGCGGACATGGTAGATGGCAACAGAGGGAGGGTTATTGTTCTTTTTGTTGGTAAACATGATAAAATTTGGGTTTCCCTGGTGAAACCACCTATAGGAGCATACTGGTAAATAAAAAAGTAGGCCCCATGATATCATAAAGGACAATAGGGGTCGTGCTAAATGCGTGCTAAATGTGGCAGTCACTTGGCGGTCACAGTTGGTGGCAGTCACTAACCTAGTAAGGAAATAAACAGGATGGTCTGGGAAGTTTGTATGCTGAAGTGCGTATATCCCAGCTCAAGGCACAACGCAAATTGTGTGTAAGGATAAGCTTCAGTTGGAAAAGTTTAAAAATTAGAGTTTTATCAATATAGACTATATATATATATATAGATAGAGAAAAATGGGTATGCTTGATACTAAGCACAAATTTTATGCTTGGTAGTGAGGTGTCCTATTCCCATCCACTTATTCCAATTCCCAACCACTCCCCAGCCCATGTGAATGTGGGCCCCGATTTTAATGAGTGGAGGGGAATATGCTACCTCACTACCAAGCAAAAAAACTTGTGCTTGGTACTAAGCATATCCATAATATATATATATATATATAGTATATTAGAGAGAGAGAAGAGAAGAGAGAAAATTTTATGTCAACATTAAGTGGACCATCCACACAACAATTTTCTATCCAAATTGATGGATACCTAAGGGATCCATGCCAAGATATGAAAGAGACTATTATATATATATTATATATATAATACTATATATAGTATGGATGGATATAAAGTTTGGTAGACTAAAGGCTTCTTGTCCAGCTGTTAAGTTGACATAAAGTTGTACTAGTTTATTCTCTCTCTCTTCTCTTTATATATATATATATATATATATATATAATATATATATATATAGAACAATTCTTAATGTCAACATTAAGTTATTGGTCCACCAAAGTTTCTATCCACTCATATTTCCTAGGAATTCTGGCAATGATATGAAGAGTCTTTGTATACATAATAAATGAGTGGATAGAACTTTGGTGGAACAAATGATTGGTGTCCACTTAAGTTGACATAAAGATCAACTATATATATTATGAGTGATAGAAACTTTGCTGGACAAGGAAATTGGTGTCTAACTTCAGTTGACATAAGATCAACTAATATATATATATATTATATAATATAAATATATAATATATATATATATATATATACCAAGCTAGCACACACACACACACACACACACACACTAGTGTGCACCCCGTGCAAAGCACCGATCTTATTTTTATTTCTGCTGACCAGTATCTTATTGTATTTAAGTACAATTTTTGTAAGTCTACAAGTAACATTTTTAAATGCTACAATATCCCGTCTGAGCTACAGATAAGCTAACAGCAATGGTTTTAAACGGCTAGCAGTTTCGTCTGTGCTACATCAATAAGCTAGCAATGAGTATTTATCGAAAAAAAAAAAAGGCATGAATTAATGAACGCTTTGGATCCTCCTGTTCCTGTGTTAAATAATATACAAGTAATTTTACTGGTAGGGCATGAAATAATGAATATTGGATCCTCTTCCATTATATAGAGAATATATATATAATATATTATATATAATATATATATATGAGAAAAATGGTATGCTTTTGGTACCAAGCACAGATATAGAAATTTTTATGCTTAGTAGTGATGTGTCACATCCTCATCACTCACTACCCATGTGAATGTGGTCCCATATTTGAAATGAGTGGAGGGGGATGTGAAACAGCATCACTACAAGCACTATACTTTTGTGGGCTTGGTTACCAAGCATACCCTATATTGCTCTCTCGTCTCTCTCTATATATAATATATATATATATATATATATATATATATATAATTATATATATATATATATTATATAATGCTTCAAAACGCGTTTTGAGCAGAGCCTATTAGAACCTTTTTGAGACAATGCTAATTACTTAAATTTTTTCAGAAGTACAGTTCTTTAATACACTGGAGATGACAAGGAACCAAAGAGGGAGCTTTAAATCCTAAAACCATAGTAAAATATCCGCACTGTATGTTTATCCGGTCTTCTTTATATACTTTCAGAATATCTGCTGACACCATAGTATTTATATAACCACAACTTAAGAAAGCTCCGCCTAGCCCACAATAGGGCGTAACACTAGGTCTATGGTGGTATCTTTGGCCGACACCTACTAGCGCCTGGCGGTACTAAGGCTATCCATTCTAGATTTTGATAGTACCTAGGTGGTTTTGCCTCCCATGGAATTGCACGTTTTAGGTATTGATCGTGATTTCCTTCAATTATAGCCTCCACGAGTCCTTCAATCCTCCTCCAACTATGACACATCCTCTAACCTCCTCCCAATGTGTAGGCAAAACCCCTCCCATCACCACTTAAGAATCCACCTAGGTGTCAGTTCAGCGCTAAAAGCTTTCCATAACATCAGCATTGACTATTCAGAAATGTTAATTTAAAACTAAAAGATAGAGAACGCGCTAGGCCCTGCCTAGGCTTCCACTTAGGCTTCCTAGGCTCTAGGCATAAGTCTAACGCCTAGACTGCGCTACGCTTTCTGTAACATTGTATATAACGGCAACAAAGTGTTATTTGCATACCAGTGCCTCTGAATTTATATTTCTTGATTCGTCTTGACCTGTATAAAAGAACAATTTTCTTACTGTTTCCCATTAGCAAAAAGTTTAAATGACATCATCCAATACTTGAACCAGACATAGAGTTGCTTGAGATACATTTGTTCTTTGTTTTTTCCAAGTATGAGAAAATTGTCAGTTGAAATTTTTTGTACCTACATGTTTATTCGGACCAAAAATATTTATTTAATGTTTTTTTTTTGGCTTTTTACTAATCTAAATTTCCTCGTGGTGCTAGTAGTTGAATTGTTATGCAGCACCGACAGATACGCGGAACAAGTCTTGAGTTCGCGTGTTCGACGCGGTCGGAACGGAAGACACGCGTGTCGCAGCGTCGAACACCGGTCAAGTCCGCCAAACACGCTCAACGCCCCAAACGCATTTCGACATCGCTCCACGGACGACAGTTGAAGGACTCGTTCCCGACAACTCGGCTGAGAAGGCGAAAAAAGAAAAACCCGAACCCAAATCCAAACGTCTAATTTCTTCACTCACCCGATCGGGCTGGATTCCCCACGAAACAAAAAAGAAACGCCGGCCCAACAATCTCAGATCTCATCTCTAATCTCGGCTCGTCTCAGTCGTCGTCCTCGTCAGCAAAATCGCAATCTCAGCTCGTCCCTGCGTCGTCCTCCGTCCTCGTCTCCCTCGATCATCATCGTCAGCTAGGTCAGTCCTCTCCTCTTGATTTCTTGCTCCTCTCTGTTTCTTTCATCTCGCTCTCCTCGAATCTCTCGATCTCTCTCGTCGCTAGGTCAGTCTCCTCTTCGTTCCCGATCTCTCTCTGATTCTTCGTCTCTGCTCTCTCCGCCGCCAGATCTCTCTCTTGAATTCTTCGTCTCTATCTCCCGATCTCTCTTTGATTCTTCGTTGCTCTCCCGAATCTCTTCAGCCTCTCTTCTGATTTCTGCTCACTTTCGTCCTCTTCTGTGAATCTGTCTCGTTTTTCTCTCTCTGAATATAAATATAAAGATTTTACTGTTTTTAACAATTTTAATTTACTGTTTTATGTTTAATTTACTCGTTAATTAATTAGCGTTTCATTAATTTACTGTTGAATTAATTAGGGTTCGCATTTTTTAATTTATTGTTAATTAGGATTCAGTTTCCTATTTTGGCTATTAATTTTTTAATTTACTGTTATTGCTATTGTATTTAGAGAAATGAAACAAGAAGGGAGTTTCTAGTGGCAGTGGAGTAACAAGATGATAAATATCCGTTTTGAAAATATGTTTCAAATTGGAAGAAAAAGGGTGGAACGGCCAGGAGAGAATTGGAGATTGATGATGTAAATTATTCAGAGGAGTTTAACCGTTCACAACTCAACGAGTTAAAAATCACCTCGTTGAGGAAAGCAGGACTGAATTACAGATGTATTCCCAAGTCAACACCCGAAACCTAAAGGAGTTTCAAAGGACTTGGAGTCAAGCGGAGGCGAGGATTTTTTTTTTTTTTTTTTTGTTTGAGGCTTCTAGGCCTAAGACGCCAGTTTTTCGCGCTACCATCTGGCACTGCAAGTAATAACCGTGTAAGTGCAAGTGCAAGCATGCTGATTCCGTGAAAGTGAATCTAAGAGGAGGAGGGGGTCTAATACCTGTGGAACAAACATTCAACTTGGGAGCAAGGGAGGAATTAGGATGAATTGATTGTAGATGTTCTTCAACCGAGGGATTGTCCTTCAACTTGACAAGGAATCCATATTATGTTAAAGATTTTACAAGAATCTACTATCATTACAACGTAAGAAAACTCCACATAGAGAGATTGATGGAGCCCATTAGGGACACATGGTGACAAAAGGGGTCTCCATTTGTAGTGATGATGAGAGGATTCAGCAAAGAAGGTCCATTTTTCATTAATTTTATGGGCGATATGTGAGGGTAAACCAATGTCTTGAATGCCGTGAAATACCGAGGAGAAGTCAAGAATAATATTTATCCAAGTGGAAGCTAAGAAAAAGTGCATCATAAAGGTGGGTAATGAGGACAAGAAATAACAATATTTGATTAGTTTGATATTTTTTGAAATTTTGAATTTTAAAATTTAAAATTTAAAAATTTGAATTAAATTAAAAATTTAGTTTAAATTTTAGTTGAGTGATTTGAAGGATTGTTGTTTGTTTTATATTTTTATTGCATCGTTGTGTGCACGTAGTTTTTTATAAATAAGGTTGTATGAGACTATTAAAAATCAATGAATTCATTGAAAAATTAAAATGAAATTTGAGTTGACTTAAATTTTGGGTGGAAACCTAGGCCTCAGGCGTGAAAACCGGCTAGCCAATACCTGTCCCTTCTTCTAGCCTTCAAAACCTCTATTTTCTCAGCCGTTCATTTGTTCATCTCCAGCCTCGCTGCCCCGACCCCTTCTCTTCCACAAGCTGTCGATCTCTCCCTGGCTCTCCTTTACTTCAAGCAACGTTGTTCCCTGGGCCTCGTAAGCCGTCAGAACCACCTCAACAGTCGTTGATTTCCCTCCGTCCTCCCTCAGCACTCTTCGAGCCGCCGTTTATTTCGTCTGACAGCGCTGTCGCCTCGGTCCCGACGCACCGCCACCATGCATCACGACCTGACGACTACGCCGTGGAACATCACACATACCGCCTCATCCCGTCACCCGCGTCGTCATCAGTTTAACACTGTCGCACTCGTCGTCATCGGATCTCCGCCTCATCATCGCCGTTCAGTCACCGTTATCGTCTGGCACGCAACTCTACAGAGGTCTCTCACCGCCGAGTCGTTTCGACTCAAATGAAGTTCGTTTTTTTTCGTCCCTTATTTTCTGTTGATTTCAATTTTGTTAGTAATAATTGGCATGAATTAATACATCTCTAAACTCGTCTTATATTCACTGCGTACATTATAATTGTGAGTTGAGAGTATCTGAACATCGTGACGTGCTTACTTGTATTGATCTAGAACTTACGAAATGATATTATTGATATTTGCGATTAAATATTCGAGATTGGGATTGTTTATGACTATTGTTGCACAATCTTGTTAATAAATCCATTTGTCACATTAACTGTTTTAGATAAAATAAATTTTCCTACCTAAGATCATGAATTTTGCGAACGGTGCGTTGTTCAGATTTAGATCGCGTTGATTTCGATGGACCCTCTCCCTCGTTTTTGCATCATTTTGGTATCAAGAGCAATGGTTCTAGGGTAGGAAATTTTTATTTTATATTTTAGATTAGTTGAGGTCTTTTTAATTTTGATATTAAAAAATTATCATTTCATCTCATTTACTGTTTGTGCAGCACCATTCATCTCATCTTAGTTAGTGTAATCCACTCACACAGGTCTACCCTATCAATTTAGGAGCAGTCAAGTGAGTCAACTAGTGAGTCAAGCATGTCCAGCAGTAACAAATCCAGAATTCTCCAACAACGTTAAGCAAATCGCTGAGTTAAACGGATTAAAATAAGTAACTTAACACAATGAGAGCAGAGCTACCGGCGAGCCTGAATAACACCAACAGAGAGACGTGCTAGTTAGAAGAAACGCGGGTTACAACTCCGTCAGCGAGGTCAAGGCTATGGATACCTCACCGTAAGGTCATGAGTAACATCGTTCATACGACCCGCCGTCTCAACTTGTGCCTGATCCACCACCTTTGATGGTAAGCTCGATCCACAAATTTTCTTTGACTGGCTGAAGAGCATAGGATCGCTACTTCGATTTAATGTCCCTGACGAATTCCTAGAAAGTCAGTTTGGCACAATGAAGCTTCACGTGGATCCAGCTTACGCAATATTGGTCCAATTGAAATGATTGAAGGCATATTAGAGTGAGTTATCAATTTTTACTTGGGCGAGAAAGACCGACGAACTGAAACAGAAATATCTCCTGCCACGTTTATTTATAGATTTGCTAGATTAAGTGCGATTGTCTTACTTCATTGGAACCAAAATCTGTAAAGAGTACAGTTGCTTCAATTGATGAATTATTTAAATCGATGCAGCACCATTGAATCAGAGGCACCAATAAAGTCTTATCAAAATTTAAAGGCTGGATTAAGAAGCGACGCTTCAAACCGAACTTTTGCTAAAGGAGTAAACACCTTTGAGAGAGCTTACGCCTTAGTTCAAGATTTAGATAAACCCAATTCTATTATCTTATAGGCTCCAGAAATTTTTAACATCATCCCTCCATAGTCTTCTCGTGCCAATACATACTAGTCCAGCCCTCTGAGTCGATCTAACCCTAGTTCTTCTAGTCTAAGAAATCGATCCCAAGGGCGCAGAAGTTAGAGATATCTCTCTCCAAACTGTAGCCTAATAATGCAGTGTTACAATGTCAAGGATATGAGCCATGTTCTTTTGTCTGTACAATTCCGTTCAGAGTTTAGAAATTAATAAGCCGCCTATCAACGGAATCAAAATCTATTATTAAGGAAATCGTAATCAAACCGTCAATTTGACAGAATTTAAGCTCGAAAGAAAATCCATGATAGTATAATCGAAGAACAATGCAACTTCCGTTCATTCTGAAACTAACCCTAGCAATTGAGTGAAGTTAATTGAATTTTCATGTAATGACAAGACTCCGACTATTCTTCAAGCTACCAATTTGATCATGGAGTTCACAGTGATGTTTTGTCCCTGAAGCTGTTCGCTAAAATTGAAGACTCCAACTCCTGAATTCACTTCAGTGACTAAACGTTGTTGATATTACCTCACGAAGTTCTTGGACCAACTGAACACCAAGCACATTCCTGATTTGGTTCTTAAAGTGAGTCACTCAGATATCTGTATGGAAGTTAAATCAGCAAATTGAGACATCATGTGAGATACTAACCATATAGAATGTCAAACCCTCCATGCATTGTCCCGATAGCCTCACACATACACTGATCTTTTTGGGAATATATAGTGATTATGGATATAAGTTTGAGATGCGAGTGTTTGCATTCTCGTCTCATGTTGAACACGCAAAAACAACTCATCCGTCATGCATGTGTTTGTACGTTCCCTCCTTATCACTCAAAAATAGGAAATTTGTTATCATATTAACCAGAAGGAACACCTAATTAATTTCCATTTGATAGAGGACGTCCATGCATTTTAGACACTTCGTTGAGTTTACATCTGGGCATTTGATCACAATTGTTTTGAGTCTGGCATTTCATCATAATTTATTTGAGTTTGATTTACATTATTTTTTTATTTTGCATGTGATTATCATAATTGGCGGAATCAGTGAGTCTAATTGAATAAATACATTGCTAACTGAAATGTATAGTATTGAGTCACGGACTAATTTAAAACTATTAAGCTGATAATTTTAGTATGGTTTGGAAGCTTGTCCAATACAGTTATTTATAGCTGTTTTAAGATTTAACATGATATTTATGCGAGCTTATTCCAACTCTGAACTAATTAATGGAAACATTTATTGATTTGGTCATAGTTCATTTTTAAATATTGAGTGATTAAAACAGTTCACAATGTTATGTGGCAGTCCACTGATATAAGCCTGATCCTAACCTATTATTATGAGAGTTTCTTTCACTAATTCCACTTCCTATATATTCTCCATATACCAAAGGCAGTGAATGTTGATATACTTTTAGAATTGGTGAATTTATAATGCCAATCTAGTCTAATGATTTGAGATGGCACGAAAAATAACTGACAGCAAATTAAGATGCAGACAGAGTATATTGAAGATGACAGTTTCTGGGGCAGCTAACTCGACGGAGTCGAGTTTTCTCCCATCCGGGGAGAAATAATGAGGACAAGAAATAGCAATATTTGATTAGTTTATATATTTTTGAATTTTGAATTTAAATTTTAAATTTAAAATTTAAAATTTAAAATTTGAAAATTTGAAAATTTGAAATTTAAGTATTAATTTTAGTGAGCGAATTGAGGGATTGTTGTTTGTTTCTATTTTTATTGCACGTTGTGTGCACCGTAGTTTTTTTATTAAATAGGTTGTAATGAGACTATTGAAAATCAATGAATTATTAAAAATTGAAATAAAAATTTTGATTTGGCTTAATTTTGCGGTGTGAGAACCTTAGGCATCGTATAAACCCTAAAGGCCAATACCTGTTCCTCTCTTCTATCGCTGTGCAAACTCTATTCTTTTCTGTTTATTCTGTTCATAGCTCAGCAGCTTCGTTGCCCTACCCTTCTTTTCCCAAGCTGCCGATCTCTCCCCTGCTCTTTCTAGCATTCAAGCAAGCCTGTTTTGTTCCCGGCTCCGTAAGCGCGTCAGAACCACCTCAACAATTGTTTGATTTTCGCCTCCGTCCTCCACTCTTCGAGCCGCCGTTTATTTCGTCTTGAAGAGCCGCTGCCGTCATCGTCCCTACGCCCGGCCACCTGCATCGACGACGACTACCCGTAGGGACATCGCACGTCCTCACCCATGGTACACCGTCGTCGGCGTCGTCATTCAGTTTAACACTGTCGCACTCGTCGTCATTCGATCTCCAGCCTCATCATCGCCGTTCAGTTCCAACCGTTGTCGTCGCAGCCAACTCATAGGCCTCTCACGGTCAAGTTCTGTTCAGACCAATAAAGGTTTCGTTTTCTTTCGTCCCCTTATTTTTCTGTGAATTTTATTTTGTTAGTTAATTGCATGAATAATACATCTCTTAAACTCGTCTTATATTCACTGGCGTACATTATAATTGCAGTGAGTTAGAGTATCTGAACATGTAACTGCTTAACACTTGGTATTGAGATCTTAGAAACTTGCGAAAAGTGATAATTAAAATATTGCGATAAATTAATTGAGATTGGGATTGTTTATGACTATCGTTGGCATAATTTGTTAAAATCCATTGTGCACATTAACTGTTTAGATTAAATTTCTACCTAGTATCAATGAATTTGTGCGAAACGGTGACGTTGTTCGATTTAGATGCCGCTGGATATACCGATGGACCCCCTTCCCCGTTTCGACATCAGTGGGATCGTAAAATATCAATCCAAATCAAACCGATAATGCTTCGGCATGCGAAATGCCGCGAGAGGGCTTGTGGAGGGCACCGTGACCTCACTTATTTTGGACTCATGTGGTAGTCCATACAACTTAATCTTGGCTATTAAGAATATTTGTGCGGCTAAGACACGGAAAGCAATGCCGTC